>NC_057798.1:147926065-148226065 GCF_018294505.1 Triticum aestivum
AGATACTTAGGCGAGCACTGGGGCTGCAGCTAAGCCCCCGAGTGGGAGGTTTGCTCTCCACTCGGTAGGATTTTGTATTGGTGGTGTAACTCGGAAGGAGAGGATAGCAGTCGACATGCACCTCGTCCTCCTTGCAGAGCGCATGTTGTATTTGTGGCGTAGCTCGGAAGGAGAGGGTAGCAGTCGACCTGCACCTCGTCCTCCTTGCAGAGCGCACGTTGTATTTGTGGCGTAGCTCGGAAGGAGAGGGTAGCAGTCGACCTGCACCTCGTCCTCCTTGCAGAGCGCACGTTGTATTTGTACTTAGGAGAGCGCAATGCTGCAGCTAAGCCTCCGAGTGGAAGGCTGGCTTACTACTCGGTAGGATTTTGTTTAACTTAGGCGAGTACTTGGACTGCAGCTAAGCCTCCGAGTGGAAGGCTGGCTTACCACTCGGTAGGATTTTGTTTAACTTAGGCGAGTACTTGGACTGCAGCTAAGCCTCCGAGTGGAAGGCTGGCTTACCACTGGGTAGGATTTTGTTTAACTTAGGCGAGTACTTGGACTGCAGCTAAGCCTCCGAGTGGAAGGCTGGCTTATCACTCGGTAGGATTTTGTTTAACTTAGGCGAAACGGATTTCGCAGCTAAGCCTTCATGTGGGAGACTGGCTCACCACTCGGTTAGGATTTTTTTTCTTACAAGCTTAGGCGAATCGGATTCGTAGCCAAGCCACCCACCGGGGGATTGTTTTATATGGACAAAAGTAATAACAATTACTGGGAAAACTATAAAGCTCTTGTCTTTGATAAATAAACTATAGGAGTACTTTTATTACAACTCGTCCGAGTGAATTCTTAAGTGTAAAAGTGGCGGAGAAGCTCCGCGTTCCAAGCTCGGGGCTCGTCAATCTGATGCTCGACATTGTAAAGACGATACGCTCCACTATGGAGAACCTTGGTGATGATGAAGGGGCCTTCCCAAGAAGGAGTGAGCTTGTGTGGTTTCAGCTGATCCACTCGGAGAACTAAATCTCCTTCCTGGAAGGCTCGACTCTTCACGTTTTTGGCGTGGAATCGACGCAAGTCTTGTTGATAGATGGTCGATCTGATCAGAGCCATCTCTCTTTCTTCCTCTAAAAGGTCGACTGCATCCTGTCGCGCTTGTTCTGCTTCAGCTTTGGTGTAGAGCTCGACCCGGGGAGCATTGTGGAGAAGATCACTCGGCAAGACTGCTTCAGCTCCGTAGACCAAGAAGAATGGAGTTCTTCCAGTAGACTGGTTGGGCGTGGTCCTTAACCCCCAAAGCATCGAGGGAAGTTCGTCGACACATGCACCAGCCGCATGCTTGAGATCACGCATCAGACGGGGTTTCAACCCTTTGAGAATCAACCCGTTGGCTCGTTCTGCCTGTCCATTCGACTGTGGATGGGCGACTGAAGCATAGTCGACTCGTGTGCCTTGAGATGTGCAGAAAGCTTTGAATTCGGCATCGAGGTTCTTGATGGGTTTGGCCTCAATCCACTTGGTGAACTTGTCGACTGCTACCAGCACATGGGTGAAACCGCTTCTGCCTGTTCTCAAAGGGCCGACCATATCCAGCCCCCATACTGCAAAGGGCCAAACAAGTGGTATGGTCTTTAAAGCTGAGGCGGGCTTGTGTGACATATTGGAGTAAAATTGACATCCCTCACACTTGTCGACTATCTCCTTTGCCATTTCATTCGCTCTGGACCAATAAAAACCAGCTCGGTATGCTTTAGCCACGATGGTCTGAGAAGACGCATGATGGCCGCAGGTCCCCGAGTGGATGTCGTTGAGAATCATTCGACCTTCCTCCGGTGTTATGCATTTCTGGCTGACTCCAGTCGCACTTTCTCTGTATAATTGACCCCTCATGACGGTGAAGGCTTTGGATCGGCGGACGATCTCCCGAGCCTCTTCCTCATTCTCGGGGAGTTCTTTTCTCAAAATATAGGCGATATAGGGCACTGTCCAATCGGGAGTGATGACCAAAACTTCCATGATCAAGTTGACCACAGCTGGGACCTCGACTTCAGTAGGATCCGTGGCACTTTTGGGCTGCGGGACTTCTTCCGTGAAAGGATCTTCTTGAACCGATGGTGTGTAAACATGCTCCAAAAACACGCCACTCGGAATGGCTTCCCTCTTGGAACCTATCTTCGCCAAGTCATCGGCTACTTGATTTTTCAGTCAGGGAACGTGATGGAGCTCTAACCCTTCGAATTTCTTTTTGAGCTTCCTCACTGCATTGCAGTATCCAGTCATGGCTGGGCTTCTAACGTCCCACTCCTTCATCACCTGATTGACCACCAAATCTGAGTCGCCATAAACCATAAGGCGCCGGATGCCGAGTGAAATGGCCATGCGCAACCCATACAAAAGTGCTTCATATTCTGCTTCATTGTTAGAGGAATCAAAGTGGATCTGGAGCACATATCTGAGCTTATCTCCTCGGGGAGAAACCAAAACTACCCCAGCACCAGAACCATTTAACATCTTAGAGCCATCAAAGAACATGGTCCAATGCTCCAAGTGAACTTGAGTCGGCTGCTGCTGTTCAATCCACTCGGCAAGGAAATCTGCTATAGCCTAGGACATAATGGCTTTCTTTGCCTCAAAGTTGATATCAAGGGGAAGGAGTTCAATCGCCCATTTAGCCACTCGACCAGTTGCATCTCTGTTGTGCAGAATCTCTGAAAATGGAGCGTCGCTGACGACTGTAATGTCATGATCAGAGAAATAATGGGCAACCTTCTTCATGGTCATGTAGATCCCATATACGAGCTTCTGATAATGAGGATATCTTTGCTTCGATGGGGTCAAAACTTTAGAAAGATAATACACTGGGCGCTGAACTTTGAAGGTTTTACCTTCTTCTTCCCGCTCGACCGTAAGTACTGTACTGACGACTTGTCCTGTGGCTGCAATGTAAAGCAACAGAGGCTCTTTGCTGATTGGAGCAGCAAGCACCGGCTGGGTGGAGAGAAGACCTTTTAGCTCGGCAAATGCTGCATCAGCTTCTGGAGTCCACTCGAACTTGTCTGCCTTCTTCATCAATTGGTAAAGAGACAACACCTTTTCACCGAGGCGAGAGATGAATCGACTTAACGCGGCCAAGCATCCAGTAAGCTTCTGGACATCGTGCACACGCACAGGGCGTTTCATTCGGAGTATGGTGCTAACTTTTTCTGGATTAGCATCGATTCCTCGCTCTGAAACGAGAAAACTGAGTAACTTTCCTCCAGGCACTCCGAATGTGCACTTTGATGGGTTGAGCTTGGTATCATATCTCCTGAGATTGGCAAATGTTTCAGCTAGGTCAGTCAACAGGTCGGAACCCTTTCGTGACTTGACTACGATATCATCCATGTATGCTTCCACATTCCGACTGATTTGAGTGAGTAGAAACTTTTTGAATCGTCCTCATGAACGTGGCTCCGGCATTCTTGAGACCGAATGGCATGGTGATATAGCAGAAGCACCCGAATGGAGTGATGAAAGCTGTTTTAATTTCGTCAGGTCCATACAGACGGATCTGATGATACCCGGAATAGGCGTCTAAAAAAGACAATCTCTCGCACCCCGCAGTCGAGTCGACAATTTGGTCAAAAATGATCTTTCGGGCAGGCCCGATTGATATGTTTGAAATCAATGCACATGCGAAGTGAGTTGTCCTTCTTGGGAACCATGACAACATTGGCGAGCCACTCAGAGTGGTATATCTCTCGGATAAACTCTGCTGCAAGGAGTCGAGCCACCTCCTCGCCAATGGCTTTTTTCTTCTGAACGGCAGACCGGCGAAGATGTTCCTTAACAGGTTTCGCTTTTGAGTCGACTCGAAGGCGATGCTCAGCCAGTCCCCTGGGAACACCCGGCATGTCAGCTGGCTTCCATGCAAAGATGTCCCAGTTCTCACGGAGGAACTGGATGAGCGCTTCTTCCTATTTAGAGTCGAGTGTTGTGGAAATATGGGTCGGAGCTGCATTGGGGTCAGTCGGGTGAATATGAACTGGCTTCGTCTCCCCTGACGACTGGAATGCTGACTCTGTGGTGGGCTTCTTGGCTCGCAGCAAATCACTCAGATCTGCATTTTTCTTATATTCCTCCAGCTCAACCACTGTTATCTGGGCATCCGTGAGCCTTTCTAGAAACACTCTTCTGCCTTCTTCCGGCTGCCAGTGATAGTGATCACGCCCTTGGGGCCAAGCATCTTTAACTTGAGGTACACATAACATGGTCGAGCCATGAAGCGGGCATAGGCTGGTCTTCCCAAAATAGCGTGGTAAGCGCTCTGGAAATCCACGACTTCAAACGTCAGCTTCTCCTTGCGGAAATGCTTCGAGTCGCCGAACACTACATCCAGAGCTATTTGACCGAGTGACTCAGCCTTCTTCCCAGGAATGACTCCGTGAAAACTCATGTTGCTGGACCTGAGCCTGGACATCGGAATGCCCATTCCCTTGAGCATCTATGCATACAGTATATTCAACCCACTGCCGCCATCCATCAAGACTTTCGTCAGTCGAGTGCCTTCGACGACGGGGTCGACCACCAGCGCTTGCCTCCCAGGGGTGGCAATGTGAGTGGGGTGATCGGATTGGTCGAACATAATGGGAGTTTGCGACCATTTCAGATAACTTGGCGTCGCTGGGGCAACCATATTGACCTCTCGGTTGATCACTTTCAGTCGACTTTTGCTCTCTACGTCAGCAAAAATCATCAGGGTGGAATTGACATGAGGGTACTCTCCATCACTGTCCTCCTTGTCCTCAGCCTTGTCCGACTCCTTCTCCTTGTCCTTGGGCTGTTTCCCTTGAAACTGCTGGATTAAGAGCCGGCACTGGCGAGTGGTATGTTTCGGGTAGATGAAGTTACCCTCCTCATCTTTCTTCGTGTGGATGTGACACGGTAGATCCATCACGTCATTACCTTCTTTATCCTTTACCTTCTTGGGGTTCCAAGATCCTTTGGGCTTCCCTTTGAATTTACCCTGAGTCACGGCCAGAGCCTCTCCAGGAGCAGCTTGCTCGGCCTTCCGCTTCTGTTTCCGACTGGAGTTTCCATTTTCCGACTGACTCGGCTTATACTTGCCACTTCGGAGCCTGTCCTCTTCTTCACCGTTGGCGTATTTGGTGGCAATCTCCATCATTCGACCCAGGGCCATATCTCCGGTTCGACCAAACTTCAGGCTCAACTCTCTGTTCTTGACTCCATCCTTGAAGGCGCAGACCGCTTGATGGTCCGACACATTCTCCACGGTGTGATGCAAGGTCATCCATCTCTGGATGTAATCTCTGAGTGTTTCACTCGACTTTTGTACGCAGACTTGCAGCTCCGTCAGTCCGGCCGGTCGCTTGCAAGTTCCCTCGAACGTCCTGATGAACACTCGGGAAAGATCTTCCCAAGTGTAAATGCTGCTAGGAGCTAACTGATTCAACCACGCCCTGGCCGAACCCTCCAGCATGAGTGGCAAATGCTTCATGGCCACCTCATCATTACCACCACCAATCTGTACCACCACTCGGTAGTCTTCAAGCCAAGTTTCAGGCTTGGACTCTCCGGTGAACTTACTTACCCCAGTCGCCAACCTGAAATTGGGGGGTATCACTGTGGCTCTGATGGCTCTGCTAAAGCATTCTGGACCTGAAACATGGATTCGGCTGCTAGTGGGCACATCTCTGTCATGGCCACCTCTATGAGCTCTGTTCCGGTCGACCAAACCTTGCACAATGATGGATCTCGCGTCAAAGCCTGGTTCTCTGGGATCGATCGGAGCTCTCCGCCCAACACTGAGCTGACGTCTGTCATCTTGCTGCCGATGGACGTTAGACCCACTTCTCGGGGGAGGAGTGGGCACTCGACGCCTATCATCACGATCAAATCGGTCATCATAGTGGTCTCGCCGGCCTTCACGTCCTACGCGCCTCAGAGGCGACCTTGGGCTGTGAGCCAACTGTACAATATTCGTAGCGACGGATCGACTATGAATCCTGTTGCGCGACTGTGACACAACTGAATTCTGATCTCCTGCCGCCCAGAGCAAATCCCTGATCTGCATCAAGCCTCTTCCAGCCTCCGACTGGGAGGGCTGAATTGACTCCACTATACGGGCTGCAGCTGCCAAATTCTGAATTGGGGTTCGATATACCTGAGTCGGTTGAGGAAAGAGCTGACGTCGTCTGGAGTCAGGTACTCGTTGACGCGCACGCTCGTCGAGTGCTTGCTGGAGGTTCTCTAGTCGAGTGCGTTCAGCCAAGTTGGCCAAACGCGCCTCTTCCAAGGCACGAGCCTCAGGAGTTTCTCCTGCGATGGGAGTATGCAAGGCATCCATGTTCCGGCGGCGAAGATCTTCTCTTTGCTGAGAAGTGAGTGGCTCGGGTTGATATTCTTCATGGGCCTGAGTGGGGTCGCCTCCGTCGTCCATCCCGTCAGTGCGGGGGAAACCAGGAGGGCTACGAGGCCCGTTGACCATCAGGACCTCCACCGCTGGATCACTGCTGTCGCACTCGGATGCAGTCTCCACGGAGCCAGTCGACAGATCGAACAAGCCGTAGAGAGATTCGTCGGGCTCTATTGCCGCGACTTGGGTGGTGGCCGATTGGCAAGCCATTGCGTGTATCACCCATCGCTGAAGTCTCGACCGACCGGAGCGCTTGCGCTGGCGGGAGACAGGGAGGGAGGACGGCACAGGAGTCGACCGGTATGGGGTCGACGGCTGCCGCAGCAGGACGCCGCGGACACACGCCCGAAAGTGCGTCGCCCCGCGGACGGGGAGCGCGTCGATGTCGAGTGGTGCCTCCTGGAGCCAAGCGGAGTCGTCGGCGATGAAAGCGAGCGCACCGAGACGGATCTCGCGGCCCTCGACCAGAGCTCCGCCGGAAACCATGATGAAGGCAATCGGACAAATTGCAACTTCTCCAAAAAGTCGCTAAGACACCTGTCCCAAGGTGGGCGCCAACTGTCGTGGTTCTAAGTCTGACAGTAGAATGGGGGTAGGTATGGAGAGGCAAGATCCTAGCTATGGAGTAGTTGTACACACGAGTGTTTAGCGAGTTCAGGCCCTTCTCGGAGGAAGTAACAGCCCTACGTCTCGGACCCCGGAGGCGGTCGACTGGTTTCTGTGTATATGAGTTACAGGGGTGCGAACCCTCTACACCGAGGAGGGGGGTGGCTTATATAGAGTTCGCCAGACCCCTCCGGCCCTCAGTTATGCAGGATTTAAAGTACATTAAGACAGGGGGTTACTGGTAACGCCCTCATAAAGTGCTATGAAGACTATTAAAGCTACTTAATGACAGACCGTTGCATGCTGAGTGACTTTAGGTCTCCTGGCCGTCGAGTGGTTAGCTTCATGGTCGAGTGACTATCTTCATGGTCGAGTGTCCTTGGGTTCGTCGAGTGAAGTCCCTCTTGGCCGACTGGAAGGTAGCTTCTTCTAAGGGTGTCTTTGGGTATGGTATCCTAGACAGGTCCATGATCCTACCCTAGGTACATAACCTCATCAGTAATAGCCTTGATCTTTTCCGGATTAGCTTCAATGCCCCTGTTAGACACGAGAAAACCCAAGAGCTTGCCTGCCAGTACACCAAAAACACACTTGGTCGGGTTAAGCATCATCTTATAAACCCTCAGATTATCAAAAGTTTCCTTCAAATCAGCTATTAGCATTTCTGCTTTCCTGGACTTCACCATGATATCATCCACATAAGCATGAATGTTGCGTCCAATCTGATTATGAAGGCAATTCTGCACACATCGTTGATAAGTCGCTTGGGCGCTCTTAAGCCCAAAAGGCATAGACACATAGCAGAAGGCTCCAAAGGAAGTTATAAAAGTTGTCTTCTCCTAGTCCTTAACTGCCATTTTAATCTGATGATAACCCCAATAAGCATCCAGAAAACTCAAACGCTCACAACCCACCGTAGCATCAACGATTTGATCAATACGAGGGAGAGCAAAGGGATCAGCTGGACAAGCCTTGTTCAAATCTGTGTAATCCACACACATACGCCAAGTGTCGTTCTTTTTGAGTACCAGCACCGGGTTAGCCAACCACTCAAGATGAAAAACCTCCACAATAAACCTTGCTGCCAAGAGCAGGGCTACCTCCTCACCAATGGCCTTGCGTCTCTCTTCATTGAAGTGGCGGAGAAACTGCTTAACCAGTTTAAACTTGGGATCGATATTCAGAGTGTGCTCAGTGAGTTCCCTCGGTACACCTGGCATGTCAGAAGGTTTCCATGCAAAGATGTCCCGGTTCTCACGGATGAACTTGATGAGCGTGCTTTCCTATTTCGGATCCAAGTTAGCGCTGATACTAAACTGCTTGGATGAATCGCCAGGAACAAAATCAACCAACTTAGTCTCATCAGCCGATTTAAACTTCAAAGCCGGATCATGCTCTGTAGTGGGTTTCTTCAAAGAAGTCATATCCGCTCGATCAACATTGTCTTTATAGAATTTTAACTCCTCTGTTGCACAAACCGACTCAGCATAAGCCGCATCACCTTCCTCACATTTCAAAGCGACCTTTCAGCTTTTGTGCACTGTGATGGTCCCCTTATGACCCGGCATCTTGAGCTGCAGATAAACATAACACGGCCTTGCCTTGAACTTAGCATAAGCCGGCCGTCCAAACAGGGCATGGTACGGACTCCTGATTTTCACAACTTCAAAAGTCAATGTTTCTGACCTTGAATCATGATCATCTCCAAAAGCAACCTCCAAAGCTATCTTACCGACCGGGTAGGCCGATTTACCAGGCACCACACCGTGAAAAACGGTATTCGATGGTTTAAGATTCTTATCCGTCAACCCCATACGCCGGAAGGTTTCATAATACAAGATGTTGATACTACTCCCTCCATCCATGAGCACCTTGGTGAACTTATAACCTCCAACCTGCGGTGCTACCACCAACGCCAGATGACCCGGATTATCAACCCGGGGCAGATGATCTTCTCGACTCCACATAATAGGTTGTTCAGACCAGCGCAAATAACGGGGCACTGCCGGTTCAATGGAATTCACTCCCCTTTTATGAAGCGTTTGATCGCGCTTGCACATGCTAGTAGTGAAGACATGATACCGTTTACTATTCAACTGCTTCGGGTGACTCTGATAACCCAACTATTGTTGTTGCTGATTCCCATGTTGATTATAACCACCTTGGTTGCCCTGATTGCCTTGATTGCCCTGTCCACCTTGATTACCTTGAAACCCTGAACCATGCCATGCGGTCCACATACATAAATAAATTTCAAAATCTCCAGGTAGCAAAAGAGTTCACTTTACCAAGCAAGGCTCAAGAATCAGTCAGTAAAAATGTTGAGCAAGCATTTGGTATGTTGCAAGCTCGATTTGCAATTGCTATTGGACCTCATGGGCTCTAGGATAAAAAATGTTGCGGAAAATCATGAAAGGCAACATGATAATTGAGAGTGGGTGAGATCAAGAGGAAGACTTTGAGTATGATAATGCAGGAACAATTGTGAGGCCCGAGCTACATCAGGCCGAACCCGAGCATTTCTTGAAGTGCGTATATAGATCAAGGATCGTGTGGCACCTGAGAAAGTTCGAGATGACCTAGTTGGTCATGTGTGGTACCTCTCCATGGGCAAGAATTTCTAATTCATGATTTATTTACATTAGTTGGTTTATTATCTCAACTTTATTTTATTTTTGAATTTTAGTTTGAAATTTTATAAATTTTAATCTCAATTAGAAACTAAGAATGCAATGGATTTGGAATCAGGCAACAGTTTGAGCTAGATACAATCTTTCTACTAGAATAAAAAATTTGAGTGTGTTGATGGCATTTCGTGTGTGTTTACCTATAACTAGCTTGATTTGCATGTAATGGGGATCAACTAGCAGTTGTGAAATACAACCTCCCTCCCCCATATAATGATGTATCCGATCTATTAAGACTCTTCGTTCTCTTTAAGATTCATCCAAAGTTTTTCGTTAAACAATACTAAAGATATGTGAACCAATAAAGCTACAAGGAAAGTCGCTAAAAGCCAAATGAAACTTCCGTCGACAAAAGATTAGTTTCACAAAGTTTAACTAATGTTTCATTCAAGATTCAAAATGTGAAATTTTAAAATTCATTAGAAACCGTGGAAAATTGCTTCGATAAAAACTTGGGTTTAAAAAGTTTCATTGATGTTCCATTCAAGTTTCAAAACATGAAGTTTTAAAATTTTGAAACATCTTCAACATTGATTTTGTTTGGAACATCTTCATTAGATATAGACAATGATGAAAACAGACGCTAAATTAGACATTTGTCTAAACCTTGTTTAAAACATACCTTTTTACGTTTGAACAAAATATAAGTGCATGAAATAAAGGATGGGAGGCAGGAGAGACGTTGAACGCAGGTTGATTTCTGTAACACAACAGCTAAATGTTAGTCGACTAGATTTTGGATTTGGGTCAGTTGCTTCGAGAAGGAAGAAGGAAGCACCAACAGAGATGAAGAAGGAGACAGCGAGGCCGCCGGTAAGGCCTCCGGCACCAGGGAAGAACAACCCCACTATCCATCATGGGGTGGCGGGTGTAGGTTCGCCGGAGAAGCAACCCCACTATGACTATGTTAGGGTGGCGGGTGGGGTGCTGGTTCGCCAGAGATTTTTTGGGTAGTCGCCAGGTTAGAGGGGTGTCCGAGGACGGCGGCAAGACCGGCGGTGGTGGAAGGTTCATAGGAGGACGGTGCAGCGAGGCGGTCACAGGAGCGCCTATGGCTGTAGGCGATGGAAGCAAATGGCTAGGCCTAGGCTAGATAGGGCAGGGGTGAGAGAGGAAGAAGAGAAATTGCGGCTGGAGGTTGAAGATATGGTTGAGAAAATAAGAGGAGATCGACTGACCGACTGACATATTGCCAGTACCTTTCTATCAAGTACATGCATTTTTGACAACCTTCTGTAAAGTACATGCATGTTTCTAAATACACGTCACCCTTGTGGTGGACCTGTGTCCTCGGACTCCGCCGTTGCGACGGTGTTTGCTCCAGCGTCGGTGCAGATCTTGGGAGGTAGTTCAGGAGCGAATGCAGATTGTGGTCTGCATCGACGACATATGAAAGACGGAACATGTGTTGGGCTCGTGGTTCGTGGATAGCAGGTATGGTTTCCTCCTTCGGCGTCTTAGTCGTGGTAGGGTGCCAAATTTGGAGTTCGATGGCGTGTCCGGGGTGTTGCCCTGGTCTGATTCATTCAACGACAAGGGATTCACTTTTGGTGAGCCATCTTGGAGGTCCGTAAATCTGCATATCAACGATGGAGCCGCGTCGAGCTCGGGTGAGGAGGTGATTCATCATTCTTTTCTTCGGTGGCTGCTGTGGTGGTGCTGGAGACAAATGACGGGCGTTGGTATCAAGCTCTGAGATGTTCCGCTATCTTTATAGTTTTTTCATGTCGGTCTTTACATGGCTTGTATTTTGTTCTTTATGATATGAATGAAACACGCATTACCATGAAAAAAATACAATCACTATGACGGTGACGAAACTAAAACACAAGTAGGCATGCACTTAACCGATCTATGGACCACGCGCACACGCTAACACTATTTTCAAACACATGCTCACATGCATAACTTGACGAGTATATTAGCCCGTGAACTAATAAAAGGAAAAGGTGACGAAAAGAACATGAAGTCTCTAGGAGCCTCTGGATCACACATCTTGATCACCGGGGATTATTTATGTACTATATTTATTTATTTTGCGCCGAAGCGGGAAGACAGACCGGGAGTAGTTGCAGCTTGCTCTGGACTTGGACTTGTCACGTGCGTGCTCATCGTCTTTTTTAAGTCACCATAGGCGCCTCGTCGTTGACAGAAACATCTTCTCCCACTGAGTAAAAAAATGCGAGTATCAGGACTTGAACCATGATGGGCTGAAGATACCATTGTTTCTCTAACCATCCAACTACAGATTGGTTCGCATGCTTGCCGTCGAGAGGTAATCAAGAAAACATGTAAAAACATCTGAACAAAAAAAGGTTTTATAAAAAAAACACGAGAACGGGGTCATAGTTTTAACCAACATGAGAATGTGAATACACAAATAAAAGCAGTTTCTAATTAGCAAGCGAGACACACCAACAAAATGTAGATAAAATTAGACAAATATGCATCGTACGTACCTACCGCAGTTACATTCTTCTCTTCACCGGTCAGAGGAAATCAATAGGTAAAGATTAATACCGAGTGCCTGCTGCTCAACGACGCTCCATGAAACACAACAACCGTGCACGCTTGTTGAGAAAAAACCGAGCATAAAATTTTTGAATAATAAGTTTTCTTCAGAGCTCATGATTGGGGCATGAATATAACATTGACTTAAGCCTCCCCCAAGCTTAAGCGATGCTTTCTCCTTCGCGAGGCCAAAAATTATATATATAATTATGATCACGATGAATAAGATGCATAGGATAAAAACTTCTGATGAAATCTCAATTTCAATCGATTGTAGATACATGATCCCATATCATCACATAGCCTAAACCATGTCAATGCCTTTCCCTTCAAAGATAAAGGGAATACCTTCTTCTTGATAACATCCTCGGGCATACCCGCAAGCTTAAATAATCCACAAACTTCATCCACGTAGATTAGGTGCAAATCGGGATGCAATGTTCCATCTCCTGTAAAAGGAATAGCTAGCAGTTTCTCTACTATACCCGAAGGAATTTCAAAGTAATCATTTTCAGTAGGTTTAGTAGGTTGAGGAGCAACTCTTTGCTCTACTGGTCAGGGTGAAGATACCCCGAACAAGCCCCTCAAAGGATTATGTTTCATAGTAACAAGTGACAGTAAATTTCAGCACACTATATAATTTTTTCCTAACCAACTTCCACTTACCAAAGGCGCTTCACTCCCCGGCAAATGGCGCCAGAAAAGAGTCTTGATGATCCACAAGTGTAGGGGATCTATCGTAGTCCTTTCGATAAGTAGGAGTGTCGAACCCAACGAGGAGCAGAAGGAAATGACAAGCGGTTTTCAGTAAGGTATTCTCTGCAAGCACTGAAATTATCGGTAATAGATAGTTTTTGTGATAAGGTAATTCGTAACAGGTAATAAGTAACAAAAGTAAATAAGGTGCAGCAAGGTGCCCCAATCCTTTTTGTAGCAAAGGACAAGCCTAGACAAATCCTTATATAGAGAAAAGCGCTCTCGAGGACACATGGGAATTATCGTCAAGCTAGTTTTTTATCACGCTCATATGATTCGCGTTCGTTACTTTGATAATTTGGTATGTGGGTGGACTGATGCTTGGGTACTGCCCTTTCTTGGACAAGCATCCCACTTATGATTAACCCCTATTGCAAGCATCCGCAACTACAAAAGAAGTATTAAGATAAACCTAACCATAGCATGAAACATATGGATCCAAATCAGCCCCTTGCGAAGCAACTCATAAACTAGGGTTTAAGCTTCTGTCACTCTAACAACCCATCATCTACTTATTACTTCACAATGCCTTCCTTTAGGCCCAAACAATGGTGAAGTGTCATGTAGTCGACGTTCACATAACACCACTAGAGGAGAGACAACATACATCTCATCAAAATATCGAACGAATACCAAATTCACATGACTAATTATAGCAAGACTTCTTGCATGTCCTCAGGAGCAAATGTAACTACTCACAAATCATATTCATGTTCATAATCAGAGGGGTATTAATATGCATATAGGATCTGAACATATGATCTTCCACCGAATAAACCAACTAGCATCAACTACAAGGAGTAATCAACACTACTAGCAACCCACAGGTACCAATCTGAGGTTTTGAGATAAATATTGAATACAAGAGATGAACTAGGGTTTGAGAGGAGATGATGCTGGTGAAGATGTTGATGGAGATTGACCCCCTCCCGATGAGAGGATCGATGATGATGACGATGGTGACGATTTCCCCTCCCAGAGGGATGTTTCCCCGGCAGAACAGCTCCGCCGGAGCCATAGATTGGCTCCGCCAAGGTTCCGCCTCGTGGCGGAGGTGTCTTGTCCCGAAAGCTTGCTTATAATTTTTCCAGAGTAAAAGATTTCATATAGAAGAAGATGGGCACTGGAGGCCTGCCAGCGGGCCCATGAGGGGGACGCGCCCAGGGGGTAGGGCACGCCCCCACCCTCGTTTTCAGGGTGTGAGCCCCCTCTGGTACTTTCTTCGCTCAGTATTTTTTATTAATTCCAAAAATAAATTCCGTGGAGTTTCAGGACTGTTGGAGTTGTGCAGAATAGGTCTCTAATATTTGCTCCTTTTCCAGCTCAGAATTCCAGCTACCGGCATTCTCCCTCTTCGTGTAAACCTTGTAAAATAAGAGAGAATAGGCATAATTATTGTGACATAACGTGTAATATCAGCCCATAATGCAATAAATATCGATATAAAAGCATGATGCAAAATGGACGTATCACCCACCAGCTACATCTTCGCACGCAAGGAAGTGCCTAACAGTCGGGACCCACCTGGTCGAAGCGTACATAGCATTGTCATTCTGTTCGCGAACATGTACATACATACTGGTCGATCGGTCGCTTCGCAACGATGAACCGTGGCCGAGTAAGTAGCGGCACATGTCATAGTAGAGCCCCTCAGGTAGCAGTTCAGGATGTCCCGTCTAAATTGTGGGCATGTACATATAGCCACATGCCAAAAAATACGGCTACGTACGTACATACGGGCGGGGTCTCGAACGCCTACTCATGCATACATACGGCAAGGGCTCGTGTACATGGCTGGGTCGGAACGATGAAACTGCGTCGTCGTCATGTTCATGGGGAGCCAATGGAACAAAATGCGTCGCCGTGTTCATCGGGAGCCAACCGGCTTGGACGGAACAACCAATGGAAACAAGGCCCGGCGTACCGCAGAACGGAGGAAACGGCCTTGTGTTCGACCAACCACGGTAGAAACAGGATCTTGTTCATCGGGAGGGGTCTGGCTTACCGCAAAACAGAGGAAACAGACTTCTCTTGGACCTCCTATGGTCGAAACGGGGTCCTGTTGATTGGGAGGGGTGTGGCGTACCGCAAACAGAGGAAACAGACTTGTGTTGGAACGCTACGGTTGAAACGGGGTCCTGTTCATCACGAGGGGTGTGGCGTACCGCAAAACGGGACTCCACGGGATATTGTTCATCTCCATCGTCGACCTCCTCCAGCCTCCACGGGCTACTGTTCATCCACCATCGACCTCCTCCAGCCTCCACCTGCGACTGTTCATCCACGGGATCATGTTCATCCAGCCTCCACCGCGCGCTCCTCCACTGGCTATTGTTCAACCAGCCCTCTCCACGGAGTCCTGTTCAACCACCCCTCCACGGGCTACTGTTCATCCAACCCTCCACCGGCTACTGTTCAACCAGCCCTCCATGGGGTCCTGTTCATCCAGCCCTCCACGGGGTCCTGTTCATCCACCCCCCAACTGGCTCGATCGATCGGGGTCCTGTTCATCCAGCGGCAACACCACGGGGCCCTGTTCATCCAACCCCCCATCGGGACCTGTTCATCCAAACCCCCCAACAAGGCTCATGGTTCATCCAGAGACAGCATCGATCGGATTCAGTTAGCAGCAGTAGCGAAGGAATCACTCGATCGGGTTCAATTAACAGCCATCAATCGATCGCTCGGATTCAGTAACGCATAGCCTGCAGTGTAATCACTCGGGTTCAATTAGGCAACGCCTTGCTCGGGTTCAGTTAGAGCCCAAAGCCTCACACCCACGCACGTACGTGTATGAGAGAGATGCGCATCGCTCGCCCCCCGACCACCCACCGTAACCGGGAACTCCCCGATATTTTCCTCGCCCTCGCTTCTACCATGGTTTTTTCTGTCATGCACGGCCCAAAGAATGTTATGCAGCTGCGTCTCCGGCCCGCCCAGGATGAAATGCCCATTTTTGGTCATGATTTTTTGTCATAGAAGTAGGAGCCCACCACATCTATGATGATACTCTCTCCGTTTCTTTTTAGTTTGGATATAAGGTTTGGTCAAAGTCAAGCTTTGCATAGTTTGACTAACTTTATAGTAAAAAATATCAATATTCACAATATGAAATCAACATTTTCAGATGCACCATGAAATGTATTTTCATATTATATAGTTTAAGTATTGTAGATGTTCATATTTTTTAATATAAATTTGGTCAAACTTTGTGTAGTTTGACTTTGACCAAAACTTATACGCGGAGTAAAAAGAAACGGAGGGAGTACCGGGTTTTGTCACAGTTATCGTCATAGAAGTGTCATAAGCATGACAGGAAAAAAATTCGTTCGGCCCAAAGTGTCACGGATGTGTCTTTTTTGTAGTGCAAGGAGGCGGTGGAGCCTACCGACCAGCGCGTTCGCATCGAGTGGACCGCGGACAAGGTGAACGGCGTGACCCATGCAAATGGTGTGGCGGGTGTCTGGTGCAAGTACGGCGCGGCCGGCCTCTAGTGCAAGTATGGCGCAGAGGGCCTCTGCCCACTCCTAGCGAGGAATGGGGGTACTGACAGGACGTGTACCCAGCTGCGACGCTGTGTCGATAGCAGGCAAGCGCCAATGGATCTGCTCTTGCTGTGCGGCGCCGCACCTCTCACTCTGCGGTGCTCCAACGCTCTCGTCGTGCGGCGAGCCGCAGCCTATCGGCGCGGACGCTCCTAGCTTGCTCTGCGGCACGCCATCGATCATGTAATGTGGCGAGCTGTAGCCCGTCGGTGCTAACATGCATATCTTGATCCGCGGCTCTCAAGCGCCATGCGCCAAAGGTCTTCTCAACCCTGGCGATGACGCGCATCACGATGTCGTCCATTGTGTTGCCGGGGAGCGCCTCGGCCTCGACGGGCCGTGGCGCTTGCTTGTTTTCCTCATCGACGAGGTTGATGGTAGAGGTGGATTTTGGTGTGTTGGCATGCTTGGAAAAGGTGGACGTGCTACAGGTTGCGCTTGTCGCCTCCGTGCATCGCGCGCCGCCTAGGTTTATGCGCAATATCGCTGGGTGGCGAGAAACAGGCGAGGAAATGGCAGGAAACGGTGGCGTGTTCATAAAACACCATCAATTAATGGAAACTTAGCATACTAGTAAGATACACGTGCATTGCACGCATGAGATTTGGTAACCAAATTATGAATAAATACCACATTAAAGCATGTAAGCTTTGAGTCATATATGCATGATGTAGATGTTCGTTTATTTCTTATAGTTCATCTCATCCAAAATCAATTAGTTTTATAAAAAAATCTATTTTAAGATTCATGGAATTATGCATTGTAAAGCATAAAGTAAAACAAAAAGTGACAATTCATTTAGAAAAAAAAGTTTGGGCAATTAAGATATGGAAGATTCTAGAGAACAAGGGAGAAGTGCTTGTGTTTTGATGTTTGTGCATTATGCTTAAGTTCAATCATGGAGTCTTCTACATTGTACATGTGGCAGAATCTAGTGGAATGTAGATGATATCCAATGGCCAGTAGTTCTCGGATTTGCTATCTCTATACCGTCGGATTGGATTCATCCAACGACCAACTTTCAAAGTTATCCGCACATTATATAGGGGTATAGAAGAAGGAACATCGAGCTAGCACAAGAAGTAGATGATGATCAGATGAACACGTACCACACTAGGGAACCCGTCGGTGATGAATTCATCAATCACAAACAGTTGAATACTAGCAAGTGTTTGCCCACAACACACACGGCTTATTCCATCACAAACAGGTTGGATGGATCAATTGTATGCCACGTATCGCACATTGTCAAAAAGTAATGTGGTAGACCTTCTTTAACATGTGTTAAAAAAACAAGGACCTCGGGGTTAAATTAACTCATGGGATGGGTCATATCAGTCATTTAATTTGACAGATATGACCCATCCTATCAGTTAATTTAACATCAACACAACTTCCCATCTAGTCACCCATCTGATGGCTGCTCCAGTCTGAGCACACTTAACTTGAGAGTTCTCTTACATGAGCTACTAGTG
This sequence comes from Triticum aestivum, assembly GCF_018294505.1. Taxonomy (NCBI): domain Eukaryota; kingdom Viridiplantae; phylum Streptophyta; class Magnoliopsida; order Poales; family Poaceae; genus Triticum; species Triticum aestivum. The sequence continues at coordinate 147,944,046 of NC_057798.1, forward strand.
GAACAGCTAGTCCTTGCTGATATAGGATGCCTCTTCACATCCTTATGGCGTATCCGGGTGACCGCCCGTCCTCCAATGATCAATAGATGTTGTGTAGACAAAGCATATCACAAACGTCTTATTATAAGCAATCGTCTATGTTATTATCGGTCTTCGCACACATTTCTGATTACAGACCTGTTTGCCGCGTATCACACACATCTTTATATATTGAACCATTTCTATTCTCTTGTCTCAACGCAAACAGTTCATTCGAGTGAACCGCATGTCGTATATCGCACACACCTTGATCTGGCTGACCGTTTCTTTTGTGTTGCCTAATCGCAAACAGTTCATCCGAGTGAACCGTATGTTGTATATCACACACACCTTCAACTAGTTGCCCGTTTCTTCCTCGTCATCGCAAACAGTTAATTGAACTGAACCGTATGCCCTGCATCGCACACGCAACTCAAATCTGAACCGTGTTTGATGCATCCTCCATCGCAAATGTTTTGCAGCTTTTTTGATGGTTTTTTACACCACCGTTTGCGATTATTGTATCGCACACAGTTTTGTCGAAGGGTCTCTGATCATAGTGCCGCGTTAGCAGCATCCTGTAGTAGTGTGTGGTCGTCTCGCCAACTATTGATTCTACAACTATCGCTAATGCATAGTGATAAAGTAAAGCAATTACATGGCATTTGCATTTCATACAATAAAGAGACAACCATAGGCTCCTGCCGGTTGCCGATAACTTTTACAAAACATGATCATCTCATACAACAACGTATATCACATCATGTATTGACCATATCACATCACAACATTCCCTGCAAAAACAAGTTAGACGTCCACTACTTTGTTGTTGCAAGTTTTATGTGGCTGCTACGGGCTTCTAGCAAGAACCGTTCTTACCTACACATCAAAACCACAACGGTGATTTATCAAGTTTGTTGTTTTAACCTTCAACAAGGACCGGCCGCAGTCAAATTTGATTCAACTGAAGTAGGAGAAATAGACACCCGCCAGCCACCTTTATGCAAAACTAGTTGCATGTATGTCGGTGGAACCGGTCTCATGAACATGGTCATGTAAGGTTGGTCCGGACCGCTTCATCCAACAATATCGCCGAATCAAAATAAGAAGTTGGTGGTAAGCAGTATGACGATCACCACCCACAACTCTTTGTGTTTTACTCGTGCATATCATCTACGCATAGACCTGGCTCAGATGCCACTGATGGGGAACGTAGCATGCAATTTCAAAAAAATTCCTACGCTCACGCAAGATCTATCTAGGAGATGCATAGCAACGAGAGAGGGAGAGTGTGTCCACATACCCTCATAGACTGAAAGCGGAAGCGTTTGACAACACGGCTGTTGTAGTCAAACTTCTTCTAGATCCGACTAATCAAGCACCGAACGTACGACACCTTCGAGTTTTGCACATGTTCAGCTCGATGACATCCCTCGTCCTCTTGATCCATCAAAGGTGTCGAGGAAGAAGATGAGTTCGGTCAGCATGACGGCATGGTGACAGTGATGGTGAAGTAATCCATGTAGGGCTTCGCCTAAGCACTACGAAGATATGACCCGGAGGCGTAAACTAGGGAGTGGGGCACCACACACGGCTAACAATTATTGGTGTGTGTTCTAGTCGCCCCCTCCCCACATATATATAGGTGGGAGGGGAGGGGAGCAGCCATGGGGAGCCCCAGATAGGAGGAATCCTACTTGGGGTCCTATCCCAATTCGCCCCCCTTTCCTTATTACCGGAAGGGGGGAAAGGGAAGAGGGAAGGGAGGAAGGAAAGGGGGGGGGGCGAACCCCGTCTTCCATCTCCTATTCGTCATCCTGCCTAAAGGGGGGGGGGGGCGCCACCCCTTGTGGGCTGGTGTGCTCCCCTCTTATGGCGCATAAGGCCCATTATTCCCCCTGGGAGTTCTGGTACTCCCCCCCTCTGTACTCTGATAAATACCCGATACTATCCGGAACACTTCTGGTGTCCGAATACTATTATCCTATATATCAATGTTGAGGATATCGCTTATCGTTATCGTCTAGTTCAGCTAGGGATTAGAGATTAATCAGAAATCGACCGATCAATCGACTAAAATATGCTATATTCAACACCAAAACAATACTGGAGAGATGTGTTACCTTGATTCCTAGCCTTTCAATCCTCCTATAATGAAAAAAAACAGGACAACGGTACATATAGCATAACAAGGTCCACAAAATGTAAATAAGCATAGTTTTTGCAAACATAGTGCTATGAATAACCCCGATTTATCGGTAGATTCCTAATAAATCTCTTGTCATAGTGATAAATCGGCCCAAACGGTAAACGGTGAAGATAAGGCATAATCTTATCGGTCACCCTAAGAGTAGCGATAAATCGGACGATAAATCACTAAATCAGAAGATGTTTTGAAGAATGCTATATATCAATCTTAACCTCTCGACCATTTCAAGACTCCTCATCATGTCCGTGATCTCATCCGAGACTCCTAACAACATTCGGTCACCAAATCACATAACTCATATAATACTAAATCGTCATCGAACGTTAAGCGTGCGGACCCTACGGGTTCGAGAACTATGTAGACATGACCGAGACACCTCTCCAGTCAATAACCAATAGCGGAATCTGGATGCTCATATTGGTTCCTACATATTCTACGAAGATCTTTATCGGTCGAACCGTAATGACAACATACGTTATTCCCTTTGTCCGTCGGTATGTTACTTGCTGCTACTTCTTGAGCTTGCGTTAGTTTTTCCCTTGAAGAGGAAAGGGTGATGCCGTAAAGTAGAGTTCGTATTTCCCTCAGTTTGAGAACCAAGGTATCAATCTAGTAGGAGAAAACGCACAGGTCAGCGAATACCTGCACAAACAATCAAACAACTTGCACCCAACGCAAAAAAGGGGTTGTCAATCCCTTCATGGTTACTCGCAAAAGTGAGATCCGGTAGAGATAGATAAATGGTAAAGTAAATATTTTTTTGGTATTTTTGGTTTATAGATCAGAAAGTAAAAGATTGCAAAGGAAGTAAATTGGAAACTAATATTGTGGATCGGAAACTTATATGATGGAAAATAGACCCGGGGCCATATGTTTCACTAGAGGCTTCCCTCAAGATAGAAAATATTATGGTGGGTGAACAAATTACTGCCGAGCAATTGGTAGAAAAGCGCAAAGTTATGACGATATCTAAGGCAATGATCATGAATATAGGCATCACGTCTGTGTCAAGCAGACCAAAACGATTCTGCATCTACTACTATTACTCCACACATCAACCGCTATCCAACATGCATCTAGAGTATTAAGTTCATAAAGAACGGAGTAATGCATTTGGCAAGATGACATGATGTAGAGGAATTAACTCAAGCAATATGATGAAAACCCCATATTTTTATCCTCGATGGCAACAATATAATATGTGCCTTGCTACCCCTACTGTCACTGGGAAAGGACACCAGAAGATTGAACCCAAAGCTAAGCACTTCTCCCATTGCAAGAAAAACCAATCTAGTTGGCCAAACCCAATCGATAGTTCGAAGAGACTTGCAAAGATATCAAGTCATGCATATAAGAATTCAGAGAAGATTCAAATAATATTCATAGATAAGCTGATCATAAATCCACAATTCATCGAATCTCGGCAAACACACCGCAAAAGGTATTACATCGAATAGATCTCCAAGAACATCAAGGAGAACATGGTATTGAGAATCAAAAGAGAGAAGAAGCCATCTAGCTACTAGCTATGGACCCGTAGGTCTGTGGTAAACTACTCACGCTTCATCGGAAGGGCAATGGTGTTGGTGTAGACGCCTTCCATGATCGAATCCCCTCCGATAGGATGCCGGAAAAGGCCCCTAGATGGGATCTCACGGTACAGAAGGCTGCGGTGGTGGAAAAGTGTTTTCGTGGCTCTCTCTGTTGGTTTTGGGATATTTGAGAATATATAGGCGAAGGAACTAGGTCGGTGGAGTCACGAGGGGCCCACAAGGGTGGGGTGCGCGCCCTAGCCCCCCTTGGCGCGCCCACCGTCCTTGTGGCCGCCTCGTGGCTTCTCTGACTTGCACTCCAAGTTTTCTAGATGTCTTTTGGTCCAAGAAAAATCATCGCGAAAGTTTTATTCCGTTTGGACTTCGTTTGGTATTCCTTTTCTGCGAAACTCTAAAACAAGGAAAAAACAGGAACTGACACTGGGCTCTAGGTTAATAGGTTAGTCCCAAAAATAATATAAAATAGCATATTAATGCATATAAAACATCCAAAACAGATAATATAATAGCATGGAACAAAAAATTATGGATACGTTGGAGACGTATCACTTGCCCAAGATTCGATCGTCTGTATCTTCATACCAGTTCAATCTCGTTACTGGCAAGTCTCTTTACTCGTTCCGTAATGCATCATCATGCAACTAACTCATTAGTCACTTTGCTTGCAAGGCTTCTCATGATGTGCATTATCGAGAGGGCCGAGAGATACCTCTTTGATACTCGGAGTGACAAATCCTAATCTCGATCTATGCCAACCCAACAAACACCTTCAAAGATACCTGTAGAGCATCTTTATAATCACCCAGTTACGTTGCGATGTTTGATAGCACACAAGGTATTCATCCGGTATTTGGGAGTTGCATAATCTCATAGTCAAAGGAATATGTATATGACATAAAGAAAGCAATAACAATAAAACTGAACGATCAATATGCTAAGCTAACGGATGGGTCTTGTCCATCACATCATTCTCCTAATGATGTGATCCATTTATCAAATGACAACTCATGTCCATGGTCAGGAAACCTTAACCATCTTTGATCAACGAGCTAGTCAAGTAGAGGCTCACTAGGGACACAATGTTTGTCTATGTATTCATAGATGTATTAAGGTTTCCAATCAATACAATTCTAGCATTAATAATAAACATTATCATGAATAAGGAAATATAAAATAAGAACTTTAAAATTTCCTCTAGGGCATATTTCCTTCAGATCGTTGACATGAGGAAGTGCCTCCTTCCCCAAAACAGCCAGGGATCCAGCTGGAAGAAGAGTAATGGCAAGCGTCGTTGCAACAATAAGTAGATGATTTGATCCTTGTTTCTCCTAGTTCAGTATGCATGTAATAGCTTACGTTGGTGTGTGTAAATGTTATGTGTGTATTCACTTGTGTAATTATATGCTTAATTTGGTTTTGTAATGTTGTCTTTTAAGTATATATGTTGATGCTCTGTAGATAGAGCAAATCACATCGCACACGGACTAAACAATGGAACCCGTCGATGATGATTTCATCAATCACTGACAATTGGATACCAACAATTGTTTGCTCACAACACACACGGCTTGTTAACATGAATCGTCTGTGTTGTTATTGGCCTTCCCACACGTTTCCGATTACAGACTTGTTTGCCGCGTATCACACACATCTTGTTAAGTTGAACCGTTTCTGTTCTATTAGCTCAACGCAAATAGTTCATCCGAGTGAATTGTATGTCATATATTGCACACACCTTGATCTGGCTGACCGTTTCTTTTGTATTGCCTAATCACAAACAGTTCATCCGAGTGAACCGTATGTTGTATATGGCATACACCTTCATTTGGCTGCCTGTTTCTGTCCTTCTACCTCATCGCAAACAGTTCATTGAGCTGAACCATATGCCCCTCATCGCACACGCAACTAAATTCTGAACCGTGTTTGATGCGTCCGTCATCGCAAATGTTTTGCATCTTTTTGACGATTTTTTTAAATCATTGTTTGCGATTATTGTATCACACACAGTTTCGTCAAAGGGTCTCTGATCGTAGTGTCGCGTTAGCAGCATCCTGAAGTAGTGGGGAGCCAACCAGCTTGGACGGAACAACTGAAACAGGGTCTGGCATACCGTAGTACGGAGGAAACGGCCTTCTGTTCGATCGGCTACGGTCAAAACAGGATCCTTTTCATCAAGAGCGGTCTAGCGTACCGCAAAACGGAGGAAACTGACTTGTGTTGGAGCGCCTACGGTTGAAACAGGGGTCATGTTCATCGGGAGGGGTGTGGCGTACCGCAAACGGGACTCCATGGGGCTACTGTTCATCCACCTTCTACTGCCTCGCTCTAGCCTCCACACGGCACTGTTCATCCACCGTCTACTTCCTCCAGCCTCCACATGCTACTGTTCATCCACCATCGACTTCCTCCAGCCTCCAACAACTACTGTTCATCCACAGGATACTGTTCATCCAGCCTCCACCGACTACTGTTCAAGCAGCCCTCGATGGGGTCCTATTCATCCACCCCCAACCGGCTTGGCAGCCTTCTCGATCGGGGTCCTATTCATCCAGCGACAACTGCCTCTACTACCACGAGGTCCTGTTTATCCAACCCCCACCGGAAACTATTCATCCAACCCGCAACAATGGTCACTATTCATCAAGATTCAGCTGGTTCGATCGGCTTCAATTAGCAGCGGTAGCAAATAAATCACTCAGGTTCAGTTAACAGCCAAGGGATTGATCGCTCGAGTTTAGTGACATAGCTAGTGCAATCAGTCGGGTTCAGTAAGCGAACGCCTCGCTCAGGTTCAGTTAGAGCCCAATGCATCGCACACACGCGCGTACATGTACGAGAGAAACGCGCAAACCTCTGTGCATCGCTTGGCCCCGAGGAAGTGGACCCACTCGGGTAATCTCTGTTGTAATTTTCTCAGCCTTGGTCGACCAGATTCTGGGCAAGAACATATCTTGCGTTGAATTGTGGGTAATGGTAACCCATAAGCTCATGGTCTCGCACACGATAACCACCCGGCTGTTGCGGGGACCTGGACCTCCGATCATCACCGAACATGCGTGTGTCATCGTACTGCCAGGGCGTGTACGTGACATCCTGTGAAGGGGTCACTCGGTCGCGGTGATGATCGTCGCGCTATCGAGGGGGTGTGATACAGTTCTGATCGCCATATTGCTTATGTTGCCGAGTGCACGCCATCTCTCTCGGGGGAGGTGAGCACCTGTGCCTCCCAGCCACGACTGGGTTGTGGGTCGACTGAATTGTATCGACACGTACTGATCTACCGTGTATGCGATTTTGCAAGTGCGACATAGTGGAATTTTGTTTTTTTTTATTTTTTCGAAAAGGGGGACTCCCCGGCCTCTGCATCAGAACGATGCATACGGCCACATTTATTATAAAATAAAGTAGTTCAACAATGTCTTGCAGTCTGCAACAAAATGATAGCTCACAAAGAGCAATAGAAACAAGGACAAAAAAGGCCCAAAAGCCACAACCGGCTGGCAAAATATAGATAGGTAAACTAATCGCCTATCCTATTACATGACCGCCATCCAAACCGGTTGAAGATATCCCGCGCTACCATCTCCCACCGGAGAGATCCAGTAACCAAACGCTCCCTGGCCTCCATCGGAGTGAGTAAGGACCACATACGGATTAGCGCAGTAGCCCGGAATAAAACCTGCAAAAAATGGATAGTTGATGTTCTGTTAAAAGCCAAATCATTTCTGCAGTTCCAGATTGCCCATAACAACGTACATGCTCCTACTCGAATTTGTCTAGCTATTTCGGACTCTATCCCAACAAGCCACGTTCCAAATAACGACCCGACCAAACTCGGAGGAGTAATGTTAAAGGCAATTTGTACCGAGCGCCACAGAACCCTCGCCAACGGGCAATCAAAGAAGAGGTGCTTGATATTTTCATCCCGATCACAGAAACTACACCTAGTAGAGCATGTCCAGTTGCACTTAACCAAATTATCTTTCGTTAAGATAACTTGTTTATGTACAAACCACATAAACACTTTGATTTTTAGCGGAACCTTAACTTTCCAAACATGTATGGAACTAGGAATAACACTAGAATTGATGACGTCAAGGTACATCGACTTGACTGTGAATTCCCCAGAAGTAGCAAGCTTCCAGCACAACTGATCGGGCTGGTGAGTAAGCTGAACCTCCATCAGTCTACTCACCAGATGAAGCCAAGCTTCCCACCGATCTCCAACAAGCACCCTCCTAAACTGAATATTAAGGGGGTTGGACTGCAAACTCATTGCAACCAGAGCATCTCGTCGCTGCATAATACGATATAACGAGGGATACTGAAGCGCCAGCGGCGCTTCCCCCAGCCAAGTATCCTCCCAGAAGCGAGTACTATTGCCATCACCAACAATAAACTTTGTTTTATTAAAGAAAGTAGCTTTGACTCTCATAATCCCTTTCCAGAACGGCGAGTCAGTCGGCCTGACTGTCACCTGCGACAAAGTCTTTGAATGCAAATACTTATTACGCAAAAGCTGCGCCCAAGTTGCATCTGTCTCAGCTGGTAACTTATAAAGCCACTTACTGAGGAGGCATCTGTTCTTAACCTCAAGATTCTCAACACCTAGACCCCCTTGGTCTTTTGGTCGGCAGATGACGTCCCATTTGGCTAAACGGTACTTCCTCTTAAGCTCATCACTCTGCCAGAAGAAACAGGATCGATAGAAGTCCAGTCTTTTCCTGACTCCAACAGGAACTTCAAAAAAGGACAAAAGGAACATAGGCAGACTCGTGAGCACCGAGTTAATGAGAATCAATCGGCCTCCATACGACATGAGTTTGCCCTTCCAGCAGCACAGTTTCTTCTCAAACCGATCCTCAATACACTTCCATTCGCTATTTGTCAACTTACGATGATGGATGGGGATACCCAGGTAAGTGAACGGAAGTGCTCCCACTTCACAACCAAACAATTGCTTATAAGCATCTTGTTCCTCTTTGGCTCTCCCAAAACAGAACAACTCACTCTTATGGAAGTTAATCTTCAGGCCGGTCAATTGCTCGAAAAGGCACAACACTAGCTTCATATTTCTCGCTTTTGCCAAGTCATGCTCCATAAAGATAATTGTATCATCAGCGTACTGCAGGATGGACACACCACCATCAACAAGATGCGGCACCAAGCCACCTACTTGACCGGCTTCCTTTGCCCTACCTATCAGGATTGCCAACATGTCTGCGACAATATTGAAGAGAATAGGAGACATTGGATCACCTTGTCTCAGGCCCTTGTGTGTCTGGAAATAATGGCCTATATCGTCATTCACTTTAATTCCAACACTCCATTTTTGCGTGAAGGATTCCACTTGTCTCCTCCATGCTTCATCAAAACCCTTCATTTGGAGTGCCTGTTGAAGGAAAGGCCATTTGACTTTGTCGTACGCTTTCTCGAAATCCACCTTGAAAACAACACCATCAAGTTTTTTCGTGTGGATCTCATGGAGCGTTTCATGCAGGACCACAACTCCTTCGAGGATGTTCCTATCTGGCATGAAAGCAGACTGAGTAGGTTGCACCACAGTATGCGCAATCTGTGTGAGCCTATTCGTCCCGACCTTGGTAAAAATTTTGAAACTAACATTGAGAAGACGGATAGGCCGGAATTGCTCAAGCCGCACAGCCTCTGTCTTCTTTGGAAGTAAGGTTATAGTTCCAAAATTCAGCTTAAAAAGATGAAGCTGGTGATGATGTTATGTACCTAGGGTAGGGTCATGGACCTATCCAGGATACCATGCCCAAGGACATCCTTAGATGAAGCTACCTTTCAGTCGACCAAGAGAGGCTCCACTCGACCGGCTAGAAGACACTCGACCATGAAGACTCACTCGACCATCAGAAGTTCAGGATCTACTCTGCATCTAAACGGTCTGTAATTAAGTACTCTTAATGGTCATGATGACACTTTATTCAGGGCGTTACCAGTAACGCCCGACCTTAATGTACTTTAACCCTCTGCTAACGTGGGCTGGCTGGGGTCTTGGCGTCCTCTATATAAGCCACCCCCCTCCACTGGTAGAAGGGTTCGCACCGCTGTAACTCGTATACCCAGAGATCAGTCGACCGTCTTCGGGCTCCGAGACATAGGGCTATTACTTCCTCCGAGAAGGGCCTGAACTCGCTAAACACTCGTGTGCACAAATGCTCCATAGCTAGGATCTTGCCTCTCCATACCTACCCCCCATTCTACTGTCAGACTTAGAACCACGACAGTTGGCGCCCACCGTGGGGCAGGTGTCTTAGCGACTTTTTTGGAGAAGTTGCAATTTGTCCGATCGCCTTCATCATGGTTTCCGGCAGAGCTTTGGTCGAGGGCCACGAGATCCGTCTTGGTGCGCTCACTTTCATCGCCGACGACTCCGCTTGGCTCCAGGAGGCACCACTCGGCATCGACGCGCTCCCCGTCCACGGGGCGACGCACTTTCGGGCGTGTGTCCGTGGCGTCTTGCTGCGGCAGCCGTCGACTCCATACCGGTCGACTCCTGCACCGTCCTCCCTCCCTGTCTCCCACCAGCGCAAGCGCTCTGGTCGGTCGAGGCTCCAGCGATGGGTGAGACACGCAGTGGCTCGCCAATCGGCCACCACTCAAGTCGCGGCGATTGAGCCCGACGAATCTCTCTACGGCCTGTTCGACCTGTCGACTAGCTCCGTAGAGACTGCATCCGAGTGCGATAGCAGTGATCCAGCGGCGGAGGTCCTGATGGTCAACGGGCCCCGTCGTCCTCCCAGTTTCCCCCGCGGCGACGGGATGGACGACGAGGACGACCTCGCTCAGGCCCATGAAGAGTACCAACCCGAGCCGCTCACTTCCCAGCAGAGGGAAGAACTTCGCCGCCGGAACATGGATGCCCTGCATACTCCCATTGCAGGAGAAACACCTGAGGCTCGCGCCCTGGAAGAGGCGCGTTTAGCCAACCTGGCTGAACGCACTCGACTAGAGAACCTCCAGCGAGCACTCGACAAGCATGCGCATCAACAAGTGACCAACTCCAACCGACGTCAGCTCTTTCCGCAACCAACTCAGGTATATCGAACCCCAATTCAGAATTTGGCAGCTGCAGCCCGCATAGCGGAGTCAATTCAGCCCTCTCAGTCAGAGGCTGGAAGAGGCTTGATGTAGATCAGAGATTTGCTCTGAGCGGCAGGAGATCAGAATTCAGCTGTGTCACAGTCGCGCAACAGGATTCACAGCCGATCCGTCGCTGCGAATACTGTTCAGTCGGCTCACAGTCCAAGGTCGCCTCTGAGGTGCGTGGGACGCGAAGGCCGGCGGGACCACTATGATGATTGATTCGATCGTGATGATAGGCGTCGAGTGCCCACTCCTCCCCCGAGAAGTGGATCCAACGCCCATCGGCAGCAAGATGACAGACGCTAGCTCAGTGTTGGGCAGAGAGCTCCAGTCGACCCCAGAGGGCCAGGCTTTGACGCGAGATCCATCATCGTGCAAGGTTTGGTCGACCAGAACAGAGCTCATAGAGGTGGTCATGACAGAGATGTGCCCACAAGCAGCCGAGTCCATGTTTCAGGTCCAGAATGTTTTAGCGGGGCAATCAGAGCCACAGTGATACCCCCCAACTTCAGGTTGGCGACTGGGGTGAGTAAGTTCACCGGAGAGTCCAAGCCTGAAACTTGGCTCGAAGACTACCGAGTGTCTGTTCAGATTGGTGGCGGTAATGATGAGGTGGCCATGAAACATTTGCCACTTATGCTAGAAGGTTCGGCCAAGGCGTGGTTGAATCAGTTAGCTCCCAGCAGCATCTACGCCTGGGAAGATCTTTCTCGAGTGTTCGTCAGGATGTTTGAGGAAACTTGCAAGCGACCTGCCGGATTGACTGAGCTGCAAGTTTGTGTACAAAAGTCGAGTAAAACACTAAGGGATTACATCCAGAGGTGGATCACTTTGCATCATACTGTAGAGAATGTGTCAGATCATCAAGCGGTTTGTGCCTTCAAGGATGGCGTCAAGAACAGAGAGTTGAGCCTGAAGTTTGGTCGAACTGGAGATATGACCCTGATTCGGATGATGGAAATAGCCATCAAGTACGCCAACAGCGAAGAAGAGGACTGACTCCGGAGCGGCAAGTACAAGCCGAGTCAGTCGGATAAAGGAAACTCCAGTCGGAAGCAAAAGCGGAAGGCCGAGCCAGCAGCTCCTGGAGAGGCTTTGGGTGTGACAAAGGGCAAATTCAAAGGGAAGCCCAAAGGATCTTGGAACCCCAAGAAGGTGAAAGATAAGGAAGGTAATGACGTGATGGATCTGCCGTGTCATATCCACATGAAGAAAGACGAAGAGGGTAACTTCATCTACCCAAAGCATACCACTCGCCAGTGCCAGCTCTTAATCCAGCAGTTCCATGGGAAACAGCCGAAGGACAAAGAGAAGGAGTCGGACAAGGCTGAGGACAAGGAGGACAGTGATGGAGAGTACCCTCATGTCAACTCCACTCTGATGATTTTTGCTGATGTAGAGAGCAAAAGTCGACTGAAAGTGATCAACCGTGAGGTCAATATGGTTGCCCCGATGACACCAAACTATTTGAGATGGTCGCAAACTCCCATTACTTTCGACCAGTCTGACCATCCTACTCATATTGCCACCCCTGGGAGGCAAGCACTGGTGGTCGACCCAGTCGTCGAAGGCACTCGACTGACGAAGGTATTGATGGATGGCGGCAGCGGGTTGAATATACTGTATGCAGAGACGCTCAAGGGAATGGGCATTCCGATGTCCAGGCTCAGTTCCAGCAACATGAGTTTTCACTCGGCCAAATAGCTCTGGATGTGGTGTTCGGCGACTCGAAGCATTTCCGCAAAGAGAAGCTGACATTTGAAGTCGTGGATTTCCGGAGCGCCTACCACGCTATCTTGGGAAGACCAGCCTACGCCCGCTTCATGGCTCGACCATGTTACGTGTACCTCAAGTTAAAGATGCCTGGCCCCAAAGGCGTGATTACCGTCACTGGCAACCGGAAGAAAGCAGAAGAGTGTTTCTACAAAGGCTCAAAGATTGCGGATGACCAGATAACAGTGGTAGAGCTAGAGGGATACAAGAAGAATGCAGATCCGAGTGATTTACTGCGGGCCAAGAAGCCCGCCACGGAGTCAGCATTTCAGTCATCCGGTGAGACGAAACCAGTTCACATCCACCCGACTGACCCCAATGCAGCTCCGACCCATATTTCCACAACACTCAACTCTAAATAGGAAGAAGCGCTCATCCAGTTCCTCCGTGAGAACTGGGACATCTTCGCATGGAAGCCAGCTGACATGCCGGGTGTTCCCAGGGGACTGGCTGAGCATCGCCTCAGAGTCGATTCAAAGGCAAAACCTGTTAAAGAACATCTTCGACGGTCCGCCGTTCAGAAGAAAAAAGGCATTGGTGAAGAGGTGGCTCGACTCCTTGCAGCAGAGTTCATCCGAGAGGTATACCACTCCGAGTGGCTCGCCAATGTCGTTATGGTTCCCAAGAAGGACAATTCCCTTCGTATGTGCATTGATTTCAAACATATCAATCGGGCCTGCCCGAAAGATCATTTTCCTCTCCCTCGCATCGACCAAATTGTCGATTCGACCACAGGATGCGAGAGATTGTCTTTTCTAGACGCTTATTCCGGGTACCATCAGATCCTTCTGTATGGGCCTAACGAAATCAAAACAGCTTTCATCACTCCATTCGGGTGCTTCTGCTATATCACCATGCCTTTCGGCCTCAAGAATGCCGGGGCCACGTTCATGAGAATGATTCAAAAGTGTTTACTCACTCAAATCAGTCGGAATGTGGAAGCGTACATGGATGATATAGTGGTCAAGTCGCGAAAAGGTTCCGACCTGTTGACTGACTTAGCTGAAACATTTGCCAATCTCAGGAGGTATGATATCAAGCTCAATCCTTCAAAGTGCACATTCGGAGTACCTGGCGAAAAGTTACTCGGTTTTCTTGTTTCTGAACGAGGAATCGATGCTAACCCAGAAAAAGTTGGCACCATACTCCGAATGAAATGCCCTGTGCATGTGCACGACGTCCAGAAACTTACTGGATGCTTGGCCCCGTTAAGTCGATTCATCTCTCGCCTCGGTGAAAAGGCGTTGCCCCTTTACCGACTGATGATAAAGGCAGACAAGTTCGAGTGGACTCCAGAAGCTGATGCAGCGTTTGCCGAGTTAAAAACTCTGCTCTCCACCCAGCCGGTGCTTGCTGCTCCAATCAGCAAAGAGCCTCTGTTGCTTTACATTGCAGCCACAGGACAAGTCGTCAGTACAGTACTTACGGTCGAGCGGGAAGAAGAAGGGAAAGCCTTCAAAGTTCAGCGCCCAGTGTATTATCTTTCTAAAGTTTTGACCCCATCGAAGCAAAGATATCCTCATTATCAGAAGCTCGTATATGGGATCTACATGACCATGAAGAAGGTTGCTCATTATTTCTCTGATCATGACATTACAGTCGTCAGCGACGTGCCATTGTCAGAAATTCTGCACAACAGAGATGCAACTGGTCGAGTGGCTAAATGGGCGATTGAACTCCTTCCCCTTGATATCAAGTTCGAGGCAAAGAAAGCCATTAAGTCCCAGGCTATAGCAGATTTCCTTGCCGAGTGGATTGAGCAACAACAGCCGACTCAAGTCCACTCGGAGCATTGGACCATGTTCTTTGATGGCTCTAAGATGTTAAATGGTTCTGGTGCTGGGGTCGTTTTGGTTTCCCCTGAGGATACAAGCTCAGATATGTTCTCCAGATCCACTTTGATTCCTCCAACAATGAAGCAGAATATGAAGCACTCTTGTATGGACTACGCATGGCCATTTCACTCGGCATACGTCGCCTTATGGTCTACGGCGATTCAGATTTGGTGGTCAATCAAGTAATGAAGGAGTGGGACGTTAGAAGCCCAGCCATGACTGGATACTGCAATGCAGTGAGGAAGCTTGAAAAGAAGTTCAAAGGGTTAGAGCTCCACCACATACCCCGACTGAAAAATCAAGCAGCTGACGACCTGGCGAAGATAGGGTCCAAGAGAGAAATCATCCCTAGTGGTGTGTTTTTGGAACATATCCACACTCCGTCAGTCATAGAAGATCCTTTTACTGATGAAGCCCCACAGCCTAAGAGTGTCACGGACCCGACTGAGGTTGAAGTCCCAGCAGTGGTCGACCTGATCATGGAAGTTCTTGTGATCACTCCAGATTGGACAGTACCATATATCGCGTATATCTTGAGGAAAGAGCTCCCGGAGGACGAAGAAGAGGCTCGACAGATCGTCCGCCGATCTAAAGCCTTTACTGTAATAAAGGGACAGTTGTACAGAGAAAGCGCGACTGGAGTTGGTCAGAAATGCATAACGCCAGAAGAATGTCAAATAATCCTTGATGACATCCACTCGGGGACCTGTGGCCATCATGCGTCCTCTCGGACCATCGTGGCCAAAGCATACCGAGCTGGGTTTTATTGGCCAAGAGCAAACGAAATGGCTAAGGAGATAGTCGACAAGTGCGAGGGGTGTCAATTTTATTCCAATATGTCACACAAGCCCGCGTCAGCTTTGAAGACTATACCACTCGTCTGGCCCTTTGCAGTGTGGGGTTTGGATATGGTCGGCCCTTTGAGAACAGGCAGAAGCGGTTTTACCCATGTGCTGGTAGCAGTCGACAAGTTCACTAAGTGGATCGAAGCCAAACCCATCAAGAACCTCGATGCCGGTACTGCTGTCAGCTTCATCAGAGAATTGATATTCAGATATGGGGTCCCGCACGGCATCATCACTGACAACGGGTCAAACTTCGACTCCGAGGAGTTCAGAGCCTTCTACACATCCCAGGGCACACGAGTCGACTACGCTTCAGTCGCTCACCCACAGTCGAATGGACAAGCTGAACGAGCCAACGGTTTGATCCTCAAAGGGTTGAAACCCCGTTTAATGCGTGATCTTAAGCATGCGGCTGGTGCATGGGTCGACGAACTTCCCTCAGTGCTTTGGGGCTTAAGGACCACGCCCAACCGGTCAACTGGGAGAACTCCATTCTTCTTGGTTTACGGGGCTGAAGCAGTCTTACCGAGTGACCTTCTCCACAATGCTCCTCGAGTCGAGCTCTACACTGAAGCAGAAGCAGAACAAGCGCGGCAGGATGCAGTCGACCTGTTAGAGGAAGAGAGGGAGATGGCTCTGATCAGATCGACAATTTTCCAACAAGACTTGCATCGCTTCCACGCCAAAAACGTGAAGAGTCGAGCCTTCCAGGAAGGAGATTTAGTTCTCCGAGTGGATCAGCAGAAACCACACAAGCTTGCTCCTTCTTGGGAAGGTCCCTTCATCGTCACCAAGGTTCTCCACAATGGAGCATACCGTCTTTACCATGTCACGCATTAGATCGACGAGCCCCGAGCATGGAACGCGGAACTTCTCCGTCCCTTTTACACCTAAGTATTCACTCAGACAAGTTGTAATAAAAGTACTTCTGTAGTTTGTTGATCAAAGACAAGAGATTTATAATCTTCCTTGTAATCGTTATTTCTTTTGTCTACTCAAAGTAATCCCCCAGTGGGTGGCTTGGTTGCAAATCCAATTCGCCCAAGCTTGTAAAAAATCCTAACCGAGTGGTGAGCCAGTCTCCCACGAAGGACTTAGCTGCGAAATCCGTTTCACCTAAGATAAATAAAATCCTACCGAGTGGTAAGCCAGCCTTCCACTCGGAGGCTTAGCTGCAGTCCAAGTACTCGCCTAAGATAAATAAAATCCTATCGAGTGGTAAGCCAGCCTTCCACTCGGAGGCTTAGCTGCAGTCCAAGTACTCGCCTAAGATAAATAAAATCCTACCGAGTGGTAAGCCAGCCTTCCACTCGGAGGCTTAGCTGCAGTCCAAGTACTCGCCTAAGATAAATAAAATCCTACCGAGCGGTAAGCCAGCCTTCCACTCGGAGGCTTAGCTGCAGTCCAAGTACTCTCCTAAGAGAAATAAAATCCTACCGAGTGGTAAGCCAGCCTTCCACTCGGAGGCTTAGCTGCAGCATTGCGCTCGCCTAAGTACGAATACAAGGTGCGCTTCGCAAGGAGGACGAGGTGCAGGTCGACTGCTACTCTCTCCTTCCGAGCTACGCCACAAGTTCATCATGCGCTCTGCAAGGAAGACGAGGTGCAGGTCGACTGCTACCCTCTCTTTCCAAGCTGCGCCACCAATTCAAATCCTACCGAGTGGAGAGCAAACCTCTCACTTGGGGGCTTAGCTGCAGCCCAGCGCTCGCCTAAGTATGTGAAAATCCTACCGAGTGGAGAGCAAACCCCTCACTCGGGGGCTTAGCTGCAGCCCAGCGCTCGCCTAAGTATGTAAAAATCCTACCAAGTGAGAGCAAAACTCCCACTCGGGGGCTTAGCTGCAGCCCAGCGCTCGCCTAAGTATGTGAAAATCCTACCGAGTAGAGAGCAAAACTCCCACTCGGAGGCTTAGCTGCAGCCCAGCGCTTGCCTAAGTATGCAAAAATCCTACCGAGTGGAGAGCAAACCTCCCACTCGGGGGCTTAGCTGCAGCCCAGCGCTTGCCTGAGTATGTGAAAATCCTACCGAGTGGAGAGCAAACCTCCCACTCAGGGGCTTAGCTGCAGCCCAGCGCTCGCCTAAGTATGTGAAAATCCTACCGACTGGAGAGCAAACCTCTCACTCGGAGGGCTTAGCTGCAGCCCAGCGCTCGCCTAAGTATGTCAAAATCCTACCGAGTGGAGAGCAAACCTCTCACTCGGGGGCTTAGCTGCAGCCCAGTGCTCGCCTAAGTGTGTTGGGGAACAAGTCGATTGCAATAAGCGCTTTGCTTCAACCTGCAAAAGACACCTCAAACCAGATACAAACATACTCAACAACGAATCCAAGTTCTGATAACAGCTAACGGAACCGAAGTGCTCAGGCGCTAGGCCTGTTAAGGTTTGTCAGTTACAAAACTCACTCGGCATACCGAGGCAAATTTAAAGTATCAAGCTCAGAAGTTTTTTACCCCTCCTGTGGAGGGCTGGAAGGTGCCACAAACTCGTCCAGGTCAATTCCATCTGCAATCCGAGTGGCGGCGGCGATGAAGGTCTCCATGAAAGATCTGAAGTCGTGCTTCTTGGTGTTAGCCACCCTAAGGGCCACCAGCTTGTCCTCTTGTGCATCCTTGCAGTGAACGCGGACCAGAGACAGAGCAACATCCGCACCACACCTGGCCGAAGACTTCTTCCACTCCTGCACTCGACTTGGGACCTTGTTCAGTCGAGTCATCAGAGACTCGAGGTCGTTCTAGAGCGTCTCTCTTGGCCAGAGTGTTTTATCGATGCGAGAAGTTGCGACCTTCAGCCTTGCAAGATAATCGATGACAGCAGCAACACGAGATTCAAGCCGGAGCACGTTCATGGCGACTTCATCTTTCACAGGGGAGTTGATGGGGTCCAAGTTTACTTCCAGTCGACCAGTCTCCTCTTCGAAGTTCTGGCAGAATTCTGCAAGCATAACCACCAAGTCAAGACAAACAGTCGGAGGGTACAATTAAAATATTTTGGTTGAGACAAAGGATTACCTTCAAGCATGAGGAACAGCTTCTTGGCAACTCCACCCAGATAAGCCTCTAGATCATCTTTCTTCCTCTTCAATTCACTGGCCTTGTCGTTCAGGGTGGTCTTGTCGCTTTTCAGTCGACTGACCTCCTGGTTGGCAGCATCCAGAGCAGCTTTCAGATTGGTGTTTTCTTCTTCAAGCTTGGTCACTGAAGCCAGCTTCTCATCAGCAAGCCTGGTCTTCTCTGAAGCAGTTTTTTGCATCTCAGCCAAATCAAGCTCTTGTTTCTTCAGGGCGTCCCTCACTTTATCTGCAAAGTTACAGTGAAGATTAAATTGGAAAGCAAGTGAGAGGCAAGGGCAATCGTCAAAGGCCTCACCAAGCATACCTTTAGCTTCCTCCTTCGCCTTCGTCAAGTTCTCTTGGTCCAGTTTTAGATCGAGCTCAAGCTGAATGTGTTTGTTCTCCAGCTAAGTATAACGAGCCGCAAGGTCACAGGATTTCTACGAAGAACCAATCGACAAATGTCAAAGACAATTCACTTTCGAGTGAGTAAGGAAAAATCATAACGTTTCTAAGACTACGGCCGAATGCTAACATTCGACCATAGTCTCGGGGACTACACCCAGTGGGTGCACTCAGCGTGCCCCCACTAGTTTCATCAGTTAGAGTCGACCAGTCGACCAACAAAAAAAAGGGAGATGCTCTTTCAGACTATAGTCAACTGCCCGCAGTCGACCACAGTCTCGGGGACTACACCCAGTGGGTGCACTCAGTGTGCCCCCACCGGTCTATCAATCTATTCGGTCTAGACGAGTAAGAAAAACCTTAAGACATAAAGCCTATGGTCGACTGCCAGCAGTCGACCATAGCCTTGGGGACTACACCCAGTGGGTGCACTCAGCGTGCCCCCACCGGTCTATGAATCTATTCGGTCTAGACGAGTAAGAAAAACCTTAAGACATAAAGCCTATGGTCGACTGCCAGCAGTCGACCATAGCCTTGGGGACTAACCCAGTGGGTGCACTCAGCGTGCCCCCACTCATCCGAATTTCAATCGACACACCCAGTGGGTGTAGGACAAACTCCAAGAATTGCAGAAAGAAGAGTTTGCAGATATCATATCCTAACAGAACAGGCAGTGACCGACTGACCTGAACATTACTTTGAAGAGCCGAACTGGCGTCATAGGCTGCCTGGCTAGCTTCTCGTATAGCCTTCACTTGCTCCATCATGACCCCCGCTTGGCGTATTGCTTCTCTAGCAGCGCTAGCTTGGTCTTCTGGAATGGGGTAGGTGGAGAAAAGCGAGGGTTGAGCGGCACTCGACGACGAAGGGCGAGCACTCGTCAACGGCACCGCGAAAGTTACGGTGGGTCGAGCGACATTGTCTCCCTCCGCGACCAACGGCTCGGGTGCCGGCACATCCTGAGTCGCCTTGCCAGCAGACGTTTTCTTGCTCCTCCTCGGTCGTGGTGGTTCTTCGTCGTCGTCGTCAGGAAGGTCAATAACAATGTTAGATGAAACTGCAGAAAGAATCAAAATTAGAGACAATGAGTCAGTCGACTGAAAATGGCATCACAAGAGTCATACCAGGCTTCGAAGTTGCGGCATCCTCCATCTCGTGGTCTTCGGCCCTCGCCGAAGTGTCGGAAGTAGCAGCGCTGCAGTTCCAAAAGTCAGTCGATTGACCCATGAGTCGACCAAGAACAAGTTCATGAAACGGGGAAAGCTCGAAACTACCATTACCCTGAGATTGTGGGGATCACCATCTTCATCTTCGGCAAGACCTTCGTGGGTTTCGACGGTGCCACTCGAGATTGCTTCAGGGCCTTCTCAGTCGGCGCCGGAGAGGCTGTCCGAGGGCGCTTGGTCGACTGAGTAGCGGTCGCCACCCCCTTACCGCGCTCAGTCGCGGGATCATGGGCGAGCTTCGAACGTCTCTCCGAGCGAGGAGGCACAACTTCCTCCTCCTCCTCCTCATCTTCCTCCTCATCAGAGTCGTCGCCCTCATCGTCATCGTCAGCATTCGAGTCCCACTCCTCTGGGCTTTCGCCCCCGCTTCCTTCCTCCTCCTCAGTCGGCGTCTACGGGCCATTGGGCATCGAGTATAGCTCGGTGGTGACCTGTCAGATAATGAAGCAAAGATCAATCGACCAATTCGCGGCAAAGCAGAATGGATAGAGCCAGATCACAATCAGAGATAAGTGGTCATACCTTGTCCGGCGTATAAGTACAGTCGAGTGGCGGGATCCTCCTAGCTCCTCGAGGGTTGTCCTTGTTCCCTGTGATGGCGGCCACCCACCTCTCCAGCGTGGCGTCGTCGACTGCTTCTGGATGGACCCGAGTGGTGTCTTCGGTACCACAGTACAACCACATCGGGTGGCCTCGGTACTGAAGCGGTTGGATGCGCCGCCTAAGGAAGACTTCCAAAAGGTCCATGACCGTCACCCCGTCCCGAACGAGTTGGACCACGCGCTCCATCAGCATTTTTACCTCGGCTTTCTCCTCGGGAAGCACCTTCAGAGAAGATGGTTTGTCCACTCGGTCCATGGAGAACGGAGGGAGACCGATCGACTGTCACGGCGTCGACTCGTTTTGGCAGTAGAACCAAGTCGACTGCCACCCTCTGACCGACTCAGGAAGGGTCATGGTCGGGAAAGTGCTTTTGTTCCTCAACAGAATCCCACGACCCCCACACATCTGAATGACCTTGGTCCTCTCATCGTCCGGACTCGCCTTTTTCACTGTTGCGAGCGGCAGGTGAATATGTACTTGAAGAGGCCCCAGTGCGGTCGACAATCCAGGAAGTTCTCGCACATGGACACAAAGGCAGCAAGATAGGCGATGGAATTGGGATTGAAATGATGGAGTTGCGCCCCAAAGAAATTCAGAAACCCTCGGAAGAAGACACTCGGCGGCAGAGAGAAACCACGATCTATGTGAGTGGCTAAGAGAACGCACTCACCCTCCTGCGGCTGCGGTTGACACTCGGACCCCGCGAGCCTCGCTGACCCATGGGGGATCAGTCCCTCATTGGCCAGGTCATTGAGGTCCTTCTCAGTGATGGTCGAGCGGATCCAATCCCCTTGGACCCAACCCTTCGGCAGGCGGGACCTCGACGAAGATCCGCCCCGACTGGACGGTCTCCCCTTCGCTTGCCCCGTCGCCGTCGCCTTCTTCGCGCGCTCCAGAGCCGCCGTCTTTTCCTTCACCATTATCATCGGTGAAGCGCTCGAGAGGCGGATAAGGCGGAGGTGGGAGCAGGCGCTGTGGGCGGAGGCAGAGAGGGAAGAGAGGAGAATGGGGAGGCACTGTTCAAAAACTCTTCCCCAACGCTTTATATAAGGGCGCCTCCGAGTGGCTGACGAGTGGGTCCGAGCAGACCTGTCACATCCTGAAACAGTCGCGCACGCACGATACGTGGGGAAAAGGCAGTGCGGAAATCAAGGCGTCCATGCCTTATCCCGCCCGATTGCCGCGGATCGCCCCGCTTCGCGCGCTTCCCAAATTTCAGATCCCGCAAAATCCGCTAACAGCAGATCGATCTGTCAGACGATATCCTTCCCGCAATCCGTCGCTCGGAAGTTCACCAAGTCCAAAAGTCCACTCGACAGAAGATAAGAATGGATCAAGGCGACTGAAGTAAAAGTTGACGCCAGCGTCGAAAGGAAGATCACCGATCCAAGATACGACTCAATCAAAACGCAGAAAATGAGTCGGAGAAAATCACCAACTCCTTCCTCACTCGAACCTCGATCCATTCGGGGGCTAATGATGATGTTATGTACCTAGGGTAGGGTCATGGACCTATCCAGGATACCATGCCCAAGGACATCCTTAGACGAAGCTACCTTTCAGTCGACCAAGAGAGGCTCCACTCGACCGGCTAGAAGACACTCGACCATGAAGACTCACTCGACCATCAGAAGTTCAGGATCTACTCTGCATCTAAACGGTCTGTAATTAAGTAGTCTTAATGGTCATGATGGCACTTTATTCAGGGCGTTACCAGTAACGCCCGACCTTAATGTACTTTAACCCTCTGCTAACGTGGGTTGGCTGGGGTCTTGGCGTCCTCTATATAAGCCACCCCCCTCCACTGGTAGAAGGGTTCGCACCGCTGTAACTCGTATACCCAGAGATCAGTCGACCGCCTCCGGGCTCCGAGACGTAGGGCTGTTACTTCCTCCGAGAAGGGCCTGAACTCGCTAAACACTCGTGTGTACAACTGCTCCATAGCTAGGATCTTGCCTCTCCATACCTACCCCCCATTCTACTGTCAGACTTAGAACCATGACAGCTGGCCCAAGAATAAATCGTTGAACAAAGGCAAGAGATCTCCTTTAATAATATGCCAACACTTCTTATAGAACTCTGCCGGGAAACCAGGGCCAGGAGCCTTATTATTCTTCACCTGGGAAATGGCCTCAAATACCTCTTTCTCAGAAAAAGGAGCGACTAAAATATCATTCTCAACAGCCGTAAGTTGAGGCACATCCTCAATCCTAGACTCATCCAGCGACACACAGTTGTCCTCTAGAGGCCCAAACAGCTGCTTGCAGAACTCAGTGATATATTGCTTTAAGTTTTCCCGACCAAGAATCGTTCCCTCGTCTTGTTCAAGCTGAAAGATCCTCTTTTTTCTATACTTACCATTGGTGATCAGGTGAAAAAATTGTGTGTTCGCATCCCCATGAACGACTCTAGTGACCTTAGCCCGAAGCGCCCACTTTAGTTCTTCCTCACGAAGGAGCTCTTTCAGCCTCAATTCCGCCTCTAGCTTGGCTTGAAGCTCCGAGGCTGGCAGAATCGTGGTTTCAGCCTTTACATCAAGGGACTGAATAAGCAAAAGGAGTTGTTCCTTTTCAGCCTTATAAATCCCACTGAGATGCTTAGCCCACCCACGTAGGAAACTTCTCAAATGCCTAATTTTATTCTGCCAGCGCTCAAGCGCAGACCGACCTCCTGCATCCTTAGC
Organism: Triticum aestivum; assembly: GCF_018294505.1. Taxonomy (NCBI): domain Eukaryota; kingdom Viridiplantae; phylum Streptophyta; class Magnoliopsida; order Poales; family Poaceae; genus Triticum; species Triticum aestivum. The sequence goes on from NC_057798.1 coordinate 147,967,360, forward strand.
CCATTCTTTGGCTACGAGATCCAAGAAGCCTTCTCTCTCAAACCAAGCAATCTTGAAACAGAAAACATTTTTATTTCCCAAATGGGTAGCCTCTCCAGAGTCAAGGAATAAAGGCGTGTGATCAGAAATACCACGAGTAAGCGCCTGGACCGTAACACATGGATATTTCTGCTCCCATTCGACGCTAGCCAGGACTCGATCCAGCTTTTCAAACATCGGATTTGGCAAGGTGTTAGCCCAGGTAAACTTTCGGCCCGAAAGCTCTATCTCACGCAGATCTAGGCTCTCAATGATTGTGTTAAACATGAAGGACCATCGGCCGTCAAAATTGTCATTATTCTTCTCATCACTCCTTGTGATAATATTAAAATCACCCCCTACCAGGATAGGAAGTTGTTCAGAACCACAAATCCTAACCAGATCAGCCAGGAAATCCGGTTTATGCTCAGGCTGTGCAGCACCATATACCGCCACCAAAGCCCAGTTAAACCCATCTGACTTCGACCGCACCCTAAACTTAACAGCGAAATCTCCCATGACCACGCTTCGGACTTCTAACGAGTCACATCTAACCCCGAGTAAAATCCCACCCGATCTTCCTCGCGGAGGTAGAAAATGCCAATCAAAATCAATACCCCCCGAAAGAGTATTAAGAAATTGTGGCGAGAAGTTGGCTCTACCCGTTTCCAACAAAGCGATAAAGTCCAACTTATGCTCAATAGAAGCCTCGGCAAGAAACCTTCTTTTAGCCAAGTCTTTCAGACCTCTACTATTCCAAAAGATTCCTTTCATATCTCGTCATGGAATTTTTTAGCTGTTCGAATCCGAGCACTCCTACGCACTGCGGAAACTAGGTAGATCTTCCGCTTCCATTTGCGTTTAGGAGCATTAAAACTCTGCAGTTGGTCCTCACAACCAGCCGCAGAGGTGCGCATTTCCACATTATCCACTCGCTCAACCTCCTCGTCAGGCTCAGGAGACGGTTGAGTCAGATCCGCACAAAGATTATCGAGCGCCCTGACCCCTAGAGCGTCGATCTCAGAATCATTCATAGGTTTTACCGCCGCTAAGTTACGAATCATCTCAAGCGCCCGTTCGGCCTCTAAATCCAGCATATTATTAACCGAGGTTGAGATTTCACTATCATTACTACCTAGTGAAATACCTAGTTGATTTGCATTATTGATAATCTCATCATTGGTAAAATGCAATATAGAATTAGAGGTATTGACGGACATACCAGTAGTGACCTCCACGTCACGAAGCTTGGCCACCCTCATAGCGCACCGCTGCTGAATGTCGTCCACTTCCGGATGGTCCTGGAGACGGCTACTCAACCGTCGCCCCTCGGAGACCGGATCCGGAATGCCCCCAAACGCAATCACCTCCTCCCGAGTAGCAGCACTCGAGACCACCAAGTCAGGGGACGGTTGAACCAGGGCCACCTGCCCGAGCTCTCCATCCACCCCGGCCCTCCGGCCAGGCAACGTGGCCGGCGCCGAAGGCAAGCAGGCCTCCGAAGGTGCCCCTGGAGAAGAAGGCCCCGGGACCACCTGTCCCGAGCCCTCTCCGAAAAGCGGCGCTGGCGCCACCAAGACCGGCCCGAGAAAAGTGGAATTTTGTGCCATAGTAGTCTTCAAGATGTTGGGGAACGTTGCAGAAAATTAAAATTTTTCCTACGGTTTCACCAAGATCCATCTATGAGTTCATCTAAGCAACGAGTCAAGGGAGTGAGTTTGCATCTACATACCACTTGTAGATCGCGTACGGAAGCGTTCGAGGGAACGGTGATGATGGAGTCGTACTCGCCGTGATTCAGATCACCGATGACCAAGTGCTGAACGGACAGCACCTCCGCGTTCAACACACGTACGGTACGGGCGACGTATCCTCCTTCTTGATCCAGCAAGGGGGAAGGAGAGGTTGAGGAAAAGGCTCCAGCAGCAGCACGACGGCGTGATGATGGTGGAGAGGCAGTACTCCGACAGGGCTTCGCCAAGCACACAACGGAGGAGGAGAGGTGTTGGGGAGGGGAGGGGCTGCGCCTTGGCTTGGGTGTTCAGCCCTCCCCTCACCCCTCTATTTATAGGGGAAGGGGCAAGGTGGGCCGGCCCCTCTAGATGGGATCTAGAGGGGGGGCGGCGGCCAGGGAGGGGGGACTTGCCCCCCAAGCAAGGGGGCGCCCCCTCTAGGGTTCCCCCCCAAACCCTAGGCGCATGGGCCCAAGGGGGGCGCCCAGCCCTCCAGGGGCTGGCTCCTGCCCCACGCGGCCCATGTGGCCCCCCGGGAGGGGTGGACCCTCCCGGTGGACCCCCGGAACCCTTCCGGTGGCCCCGGTACAATACCGATATGCCCCTGAAACCTTCCGGTGTCCGTATGAAAACTTCCCATATATAAATCTTTACCTCCGGACCATTCCGGAACTCCTCGTGACATCAGGGATCCCATCCGGGACTCCGAACAACTTTCGGTAATCTCATACAAGTCTTCCTAATAACCCTAGCGTCGCCGAACCTTAAGTGTGTAGACCCTACGGGCTCGAGAGACATGCAGACATGACCGAGACGGCTCTCCGGTCAATAACCAACAGCGGGATCTGGATACCCATGTTGGCTCCCACATGCTCCTCGATGATGTCATCGGATGAACCACGATGTCGAGGATTCAATCAACCCCGTATGCAATTCCCTTTGTCAGACGGTACGTTACTTGCCCGAGACTCGATCGTCGGTATCCCAATACCTCATTAGTCTCGTTGCCGGCAAGTCACTTTACTCGTACCGTAATGCATGATCCCGTGACCAAACACTTGGTCACTTTGAGCTCATTATGATGATGCACTACCGAGTGGGCCCAGTGATACCTCTCCGTCATACGGAGTGACAAATCCCAGTCTCGATCCGTGTCAACCCAACAGACACTTTCGGAGATACCTGTAGTGCACCTTTATAGTCACCCAGTTACGTTGTGACGTTTGGTACACCCAAAGCACTCCTACGGTATCCGGGAGTTACACGATCTCATGGTCTAAGGAAGAGATACTTGACATTGGAAAAGCTCTAGCAAAATGAACTACACGATCTTGTGCTATGCTTAGGATTGGGTCTTGTCCATCACATCATTCTCCTAATGATGTGATTCCGTTGTCAATGACATCTAATGTCCATAGTCAGGAAACCATGACTATCTGTTGACCAACGAGCTAGTCAACTAGATGCTTACTAGGGACATGTTATGGTCTATGTATTCACACGTGTATTACGATTTCCGGATAATACAGTTATAGCATGAATAAAAGACAATTATCATGAACAAGGAAATATAATAATAATCCTTTTATTATTGCCTCTAGGGCATATTTCCAACACAAGAGTGCTTGGATCCGCCTAATCCCCTCGCCTACTGTCGAGCCAGAAGGTTGGATGGAATCGACAATTCGTGTTACAGCTACCAAGTTTTGCAACGGAGTGCGGAGCACTCTGTAGTTGTGGCTCTCGTTGTTCGAGAACAACTATCTTCGCTTTCAACTAAACTAGGCTGTTAACGGAGCCTGTCTTCAAGTGTCTTCTGCAACTGTTTGAGACATGTGCGCTTTGCTAAAGTAGCCAAGCGTTTCGACTCCAAGGCCTGAGCCTCGGGAGTCATCCTTGTGATAGGCGTGTGCAGAGCTTGCTCGACCCTTTGATTCAGCTCCTCCCTCTGCTCCCGAGTGAGAGGCAGGGGTAGTGAATCTTCATCCCGGCGGTCGTTTCCCAGGTCATCACCGACGTGCCCGCGTGCTGCACCACCAGAACCATCTCGGTCGTGCTCTGAACCGGCCATCAATACCTTTGTAGTGGATTCAACACCCTCACAGTCGGCTTCGTCTTCCGACCCCTCACGGAGAGAAGCGAATAGATCGTGGATGGGTTCGTCAGGTTCGAGTGCCGCTACCTGCTCGGCTACAACTTGAAGTGCCACAACGTGCTTGATCCACCACTGGAGCCGCGATCGGGTAGAGCACTTGTGCCAACGACTAGAGGGGATATGGGGAGTCGTTTGGTATGGGACCGGCGGTTGCCGAAGTAGGACTCCGGTGGAACTTGCGTAGAAGTGCACCACACAATGGATGGGAAGTGCCAACGAGCTAGTCAACTAGAGGCTTACTAGGGACATGTTATGGTCTATGTATTCACACGTGTATTACGATTTCCGGATAATACAGTTATAGCATGAATAAAAGACAATTATCATGAACAAGGAAATATAATAATAATCCTTTTATTATTGCCTCTAGGGCATATTTCCAACAGTCTCCCACTTGCACTAGAGTCAATAATCTAGTTACATTGTGATGAATTGAACACCCATAGAGTTCTGGTGTTGATCATGTTTTGCTCGCGAGAGAGGTTTAGTCAACGGATCTGCGACATTCGGATCCGTATGTACTTTGCAAATATCTATGTCTCCATCTTGAACATTTTCACGGATGGAGTTGAAACGACACTTGATGTGCCTGGTCTTCTTGTGAAACCTGGGCTCCTTGGCAAGGGCAATAGCTCCAGTGTTGTCACAGAAGAGTTTGATCGGCCCCGACGCATTGGGTATGACTCCTAGGTCGGTGATGAACTCCTTCACCCAAATTGCTTCATGCGCTGCCTCCGAGGCTGCCATGTACTCCGCTTCACATGTAGATCCCGCCACGACGCTCTACTTGCAGCTGCACCAGCTTACTGCTCCACCATTCAACATATACACGTATCCGGTTTGTGACTTAGAGTCATCCAGATCTGTGTCGAAGCTAGCGTCGACGTAACCCTTTACGACAAGCTCTTCGTCACCTCCATAAACGAGAAACATGTCCTTTGTCCTTTTCAGGTACTTCAGGATATTCTTGACCGTTGTCCAGTGTTCCTTGCTGGGATTACTTTGGTACCTACCTACCAAACTTACGGCAAGGTTTACATCAGGTCTGGTAGACAGCATGGCATACATAATAGATCCTATGGCTGAGGCATAGGGGATGACGCTCGTCTCTTCTTTATCTTTTGCCGTGGTCGGGCATTGAGCCGAGCTCAATCTCACACCTTGCAGTACAGGCAAGAACCCTTTCTTGGACTGATCCATTTTGAACTTCTTCAAAATCTTATCAAGGTATGTGCTTTGTGAAAGACCTATGAGGCGTCTTGATCTATCCCTATAGATCTTGATGCCTAATATATAAGCAGCTTCTCCAAGGTCCTTCATTGAAAAACACTTATTCAAGTAGGCCTTAATGCTGTCCAAGAATTCTATATCATTTCCCGTCAAAAGTATGTCATCTACATATAATATGAGAAATGCTACAGAGCTCCCACTCACTTTCTTGTAAACGCAGGCTTCTCCATAAGTCTACGTAAACCCAAATGCTTTGATCATCTCATCAAAGCGAATGTTCCAACTTCGAGATGCTTGCACCAGCCCATAAATGGATCGCTGGAGCTTGCATACTTTGTTAGCATTCTTAGGATCGACAAAACCCTCCGGCTGCATCATATACAGTTCTTCCTTAAGATGCCCGTTAAGGAATGTCGTTTTGACGTACATCTGCCATATCTCATAATCATAGTATGCGGCAATTGCTAACATGATTCGGACGGACTTAAGCTTCGCTACAGGAGAGAAAGTCTCATCGTAGTCAATCCCTTGAACTTGCCGATAACCCTTAGCGACAAGTCGAGCTTTATAGATGGTGATATTACCATCCGCGTCCGTCTTCTTCTTAAAGATCCATTTGTTTTCTATCGCTCGCCGATCATCGGCAAGTCAGTCAAAGTCCATACTTTGTTTTCATACATGGATTCTATCTCGGATTTCATGGCTTCTAGCCATTTGTTGGAATCTGGGCCCGCCATTGCTTCTTTATAGTTCGAAGGTTCACCATTGTCTAACAACATGATTTCCAGGACAGGGTTGCCGTACCACTCTGGTGCGGAACGTGTCCTTGTGGACCTACGAAGTTCAGTAGCAACTTGACCCGAAGTACCTTGATCATCATCATTGTTTTCCTCTTCAGTTTGTGTAGGCATCACAGGAACATTTTCCTGAGCTGCACTACTATCCCGTTCAAGAGGTAGTACTTCATCGAGTTCTACTTTCCCCCCACTTACTTCTTTCGAGAGAAACTCTTTTTCCAGAAAGGATCCGTTCTTGGCAACAAAGATCTTGCCCTCGGATCTTAAGTAGAAGGTATACCCAATGGTTTCTTTAGGGTATCCTATGAAGACGCATTTTTCCGACTTGGGTTCGAGCTTTTCAGGTTGAAGATTCTTGACATAAGCATCGCATCCCCAAACTTTTAGAAACGACAGCTTAGGTTTCTTCCCAAACCATAATTCATACGGTGTCGTCTCAACGGATTTAGACGGTGCCCTATTTAAAGTGAATATAGCTGTCTCTAGAGCGTATCCCCAAAATGATAGCGGTAAATCGGTAAGAGACATCATAGATCGCACCATATCCAATAGAGTGCGACTACGACGTTCGGACACACCGTTTCGCTGAGGTGTTCCAGGCGGCGTGAGTTGTGAAACGATTCCACATTTTCTTAAGTGTGTACCAAATTCGTGACTCAAATATTCTCCTCCACGATCGATCGTAAGAATTTTATGTTTCGGTCACGTTGATTCTCTACTTCATTCTGAAATTCCTTGAACTTTTCAAAGGTCTCAGACTTGTGTTTCATCAAGTAGACATACCCATATCTACTCAAGTCATCAGTGAGAGTGAGAACATAACGATATCCTCCGCGAGCCTCAACACTCATTGGACCGCACACATCGGTATGTATGATTTCCAACAAGTTGGTTGCTCGCTCCATTGTTCCGGAGAACGGGATCTTGGTCATTTTGCCCATGAGGCATGGTTCGCATGTGTCAAATGATTCATAATCGAGAGACTCTAAAAGTCCATCAGCATGGAGCTTCTTCATGCGCTTGACACCAATGTGACCAAGGCGGCAGTGCCACAAGTATGTGGGACTATCGTTATCAACTTTACATCTTTTGGTATTCACGCTATGAATATGTGTAATATTACGTTCGAGATTCATCAAGAATAAACCATTGACCATCGGGGCATGACTATAAAACATATTTATCATATAAATAGAACAACCATTATTCTCGGATTTAAATGAGTAGCCATCTCGTATTAAACGAGATCCAGATACAGTGTTCATGCTCAAACTTGGCACTAAATAACAATTATTGAGGTTTAAAACTAATCCCGTAGGTAAATGTAGAGGTAGCGTGCCGACGGCGATCACATCGACCTTGGAACCATTCCCGACGCGCATCGTCACCTCGTCCTTCGCCAGTCTCCGCTTATTCCGCAGCTCCTGCTGTGAGTTACAAATGTGAGCAACGGCACCGGTATCAAATACCCAGGAGTTACTATGAGTACTAGCAAGGTACACATCAATTACATGTATATCAAATATACCTTTAGTGTTGCCGGCCTTCTTGTCTACTAAGTATTTGGGGTAGTTCCGCTTCCAGTGACCCTTCCCCTTGCAATAAAAGCACTCAGTCTCAGGCTTGGGTCCATTCTTTGACTTCTTCCCGGTAACTGGCTTACCAGGCGCGGCAACATCTTTGCCGTCCTTCTTGAAGTTCTTCTTACCCTTGCCCTTCTTGAACTTAGTGGTCTTATTGACCATCAACACTTGATGTTCTTTCTTGATTTCAGCCTCTGCTGACTTCAGCATCGAGAACACTTCAGGAATGGTCTTTTCCATCCCCTGCATGTTGTAGTTCATCACAAAGCTCTTGTAGCTTGGTGGGAGCGACTGGAGGATTCTGTCAATGACCGCCTCATCTGGGAGGTTAATGTTCAGCTGGGTCATACGGTTGTGCAACCCAGACATCTTCAGGATGTGCTCACTGACAGAACTGTTTTCCTCCATCTTACAACTGTAGAACTTGTCAGAGACATCATATCTCTCGACCCGGGCATGAGCTTGAAAAACTAGTTTCAGCTCTTCGAACATCTCATATGCTCCGTGGTGCTCAAACGCTTTTGGAGCCCCGGTTCTAAGCTGTAAAGCATGCCGCACTGAACGAGGGAGTAATCATCAGCACGAGACTGCCAAGCATTCATAATGTCTTGGTTCTCTGGGACGGGAGCGTCACCTAGCGGTCCTTCTAGGACATATTGTTTCCTGGCAGCTATGAGGATGATCCTCAGGTTCCGGACCCAGTCCGTATAGTTGCTGCCATCATCTTTCAGCTTGGTTTTCTCTAGGAACGCGTTGAAGTTCATGTTGACATGAGCGTTGGCCATTTGATCTACAAGACATATTTTGCAACAAGTTTTAGACTAAGTTCATGATAATTAAGTTCATCTAATCAAATTATTTAATGAACTCCCACTCATATTAGACATCCCTCTAGTCATCTAAGTGTTACACGATCCGAGTCGACTAGGCCGTGTCCGATCATCACGTGAGACGGACTAGTCATCATCGGTGAACATCTCCATGTTGATCGTATCTTCTATACAACTCATGTTCGACCTTTCGGTCTCTTGTGTTCCGAGGCCATGTCTATACATGCTAGGCTCGTCAAGTTAACCCTAAGTGTTCTGCATGTGTAAATCTGTCTTACACCCGTTGTATGTGAACGTAAGGATCTATCACACCCGATCATCACATGGTGCTTCGAAACGACGAACTTTAGCAACGGTGCACAGTTAGGGGGAACACTTTCTTGAAATTATTATAAGGGATCATCTTATTTACTACCGTCGTTCTAAGTAAATAAGATGCATAAAACATAATAAACATCACATGCAATTATATAGTAGTGACATGATATGGCCAATATCATATAGCTCCTTCGATCTCCATCTTCGGGGCTCCATGATCATCTTCGTCACCGGCATGACACCATGATCTCCATCATTGTGTCTTCATGAAGTTGTCATGCCAACGACTACTTCTACTTCTATGGCTAACGCGTTTAGCAATAAAGTAAAGTAATTTACATGGCGTTCTTCAATGACACGCAGGTCATACAAAAAATAAAGACAACTCCTATGGCTCCTGCCGGTTGTCATACTAATCGACATGCAAGTCGTGATTCCTATTACAAGAACATGATCTCATACATCACAATATATCATTCATCATTCATCACAACTTCTGGCCATATCACATCACATGACAATTGCTGCAAAAACAAGTTAGACGTCCTCTAATTGTTGTTGCATCTTTTACGTGGCTGCAATTGGGTTCTAGCAAGAACGTTTTCTTACCTACGAATAACCACAACGTGATTTTGTCAACTTCTATTTACCCTTCATAAGGACCCTTTTCATCGAATCTGCTTCAACTAAAGTGGGAGAGACAGACACCCGCCAGCCACCTTATGCAACTAGTGTATGTCAGTCGGTGGAACCGGTCTCACGTAAGCGTACGTGTAAGGTTGGTCTGGGCCGCTTCATCCCACAATACCGCTGAAGCAAGATAAGACTAGTAGCGGCAAGCAAGTTGACAAGATCTACGCCCACAAAAAAATTGTGTTCTACTCGTGCAATAGAGAACTACGCATAGACCTAGCTCATGATGCCACTGTTGGGGAACGTTGCAGAAAATTAAAATTTTTCCTACGGTTTCACCAAGATCCATCTATGAGTTCATCTAAGCAACGAGTCAAGGGAGTGAGTTTGCATCTACATACCACTTGTAGATCGCGTACGGAAGCGTTCGAGGGAACGGTGATGATGGAGTCGTACTCGCCGTGATTCAGATCACCGATGACCAAGTGCTGAACGGACAGCACCTCCGCGTTCAACACACGTACGGTACGGGCGACATCTCCTCCTTCTTGATCCAGCAAGGGGGAAGGAGAGGTTGAGGAAGAAGGCTCCAGCAGCAGCACGACGGCGTGATGATGGTGGAGAGGCAGTACTCCGACAGGGCTTCGCCAAGCACACAACGGAGGAGGAGAGGTGTTGGGGAGGGGAGGGGCTGCGCCTTGGCTTGGGTGTTCAGCCCTCCCCTCACCCCTCTATTTATAGGGGAAGGGGCAACGGGGGCCGTCCCCTCTAGATGGGATCTAGAGGGGGGCGGCGGCCAGGGAGGGGGGACTTGCCCCCCAAGCAAGGGGACGCCCCCTCTAGGGTCCCCCACCCAAACCCTAGGCGCATGGGCCCAAGGGGGGGCGCGCCCAGCCCTCCAGGGGCTGGCTCCTGCCCCACGCGGCCCATGTGCCCCCCCCCCCCCCGCGGGAGGGGTGGCCCCTCCCGGTGGACCCCCGGAACCCTTCCGGTGGCCCCGGTACAATACCGATATGCCCCCGAAACCTTCCGGTGTCCGTATGACAACTTCCCATATATAAATCTTTACCTCCGGACCATTCCGGAACTCCTCGTGACGTCCGGGATCCCATCCGGGACTCCGAACAACTTTCGGTAATCACATACAAGTCTTCCTAATAACCCTAGCGTCGCCGAACCTTAAGTGTGTAGACCCTACGGGCTCGGGAGACATGCAGACATGACCGAGACAGCTCTCCGTTCAATAACCAACAGCGGGATCTAGATACCCATGTTGGCTCCCACATGCTCCTCGATGATGTCATCGGATGAACCACGATGTCGAGGATTCAATCAACCCCGTATGCAATTCCCTTTGTCAGACGGTATTTTACTTGCCCGAGACTCGATCGTCGGTATCCCAATACCTCGCCAGTCTCGTTACCGGCAAGTCACTTTACTCGTACCGTAATGCATGATCCCGTGACCAAACACTTGGTCACTTTGAGCTCATTATGATGATGCACTACCGAGTGGGCCCAGTGATACCTCTCCGTCATACGGAGTGACAAATCCCAGTCTCGATCCGTGTCAACCCAACAGACACTTTCGGAGATACCTGTAGTGCACCTTTATAGTCACCCAGTTACGTTGTGACGTTTGGTACACCCAAAGCACTCCTACGGTATCCGGGAGTTACACGATCTCATGGTCTAAGGAAGAGATACTTGACATTGGAAAAGCTCTAGCAAAACGAACTACACGATCTTGTGCTATGCTTAGGATTGGGTCTTGTCCATCACATCATTCTCCTAATGATGTGATTCCGTTGTCAATGACATCTAATGTCCATAGTCAGGAAACCATGACTATCTGTTGACCAACGAGCTAGTCAACTAGAGGCTTACTAGGGACATGTTATGGTCTATGTATTCACACGTGTATTACGATTTCCGGATAATACAGTTATAGCATGAATAAAAGACAATTATCATGAACAAGGAAATATAATAATAATCCTTTTATTATTGCCTCTAGGGCATATTTCCAACACAAAAGTGCTTGGATCCGCCTAATCCCCTCGCCTACTGTCGAGCCAGAAGGTTGGATGGAATCGACAATTCGTGTTACAGCTACCAAGTTTTGCAACGGAGTGCGGAGCACTCTGTAGTTGTGGCTCTCGTTGTTCGAGAACAACTATCTTCGCTTTCAACTAAACTAGGCTGTTAACGGAGCCTGTCTTCAAGTGTCTTCTGCAACTGTTTGAGACATATGCGCTTTGCTAAAGTAGCCAAGCGCTTCGACTCCAAGGCCTGAGCCTCGGGAGTCATCCTTGTGATAGGCGTGTGCAGAGCTTGCTCGACCCTTTGATTCAGCTCCTCCCTCTGCTCCCGAGTGAGAGGCAGGGGTAGTGAATCTTCATCCCGATGGTCGTTTCCCAGGTCATCACCGACGTGCCCGCGTGCTGCACCACCAGAACTATCTCGGTCGTGCTCTGAACCGGCCATCAATACCTTTGTAGTGGATTCAACACCCTCGCAGTCGGCTTCGTCTTCCGACCCCTCACGGAGAGAAGCGAATAGATCGTGGATGGGTTCGTCAGGTTCGAGTGCCACTACCTGCTCGGCTACAACTTGAAGTGCCACAACGTGCTTGATCCACCGCTGGAGCCGCGATCGGGTAGAGCACTTGTGCCAACGACTAGAGGGGATATGGGGAGTCGTTTGGTATGGGACCGGCGGTTGCCGAAGTAGGACTCCGATGGAACTTGCGTGGAAGTGCACCACACAATGGATGGGAAGTGCCTTCGCGTCCAGCGGGGCTTCTTGGTGCCATGCCGAATCGTCAGCGACGAAGCAGAGGGAGACGAAATGAATCTTGTCGCTGAATACCATCTCGCAGCCGAAAACTATGATGGATGAATAAAATTCCACCTACGCCTGAAATTGCTAGACGCACAGCCCCACGGGGGCGCCAACTGTCCTGGGAACAAATTTGACAGTAAGAGAGGGGTAGGAAGAAGGAGCGTGGTCTAGCTACAACGCAAGCGTGACACAAGAGATTTTACAAGTTTAGACCCCTCTCAGAAGAGGTAAAGGCCCTACATCTCGGGCTGTTGGAGCTGTTTTCTTTATGTTCGGATGACTACAAAAGATTGCGAACCCCTCAACAGGTGCTACGGGGTGGCTTATATGGAGTGCGCCACCCCTCGAGCTAGCCCTTTTTGTGAAGGAATTGATGATGATGTTGATCACAGGCGTTACTACGAGTAACTGAAGATCTAATTACTAGTAACACTAGTAAGCTTGCACGTGCAATGCACGTTTTGGTAGAAATTCATTAAAAAATAATATTTAAATATATGAAACTTACATTTTTATTTTACATATAGCGATATCTTACATGAGCAATGGTTTACCGTACATTTCACATACTCTATGAATTTAAATCTTGATGTAATATGTACTTAACAGACTTTTCTAAAGCATATTGAAATTAAATCCGCCACCGGAATTCACCAATCAATAATTTTAATGAACACCCTTCCGAACCCAGAAAAACACCTATTATCATCCAAACACCTATATGGGGCCTATCAGATCATCGCAATGAAAAAAATGGATAGGTAAGTTAAAATTAATCATAATATATTTCTCACAATATTACAACAGCTACAGTTCACCATCATTTAGCTGCTGAGACCATCGCCGGTGTTGCCCAAAAAAACACCCTCATAGCTCAATGTTCTCCTTGACAACAATCTGCGAGCCTAATCCTCTTTTTCTGCATCTTTTAGCTCATGTCGTTCCTTCTTTCCATGCTACATGTTATTTCTAATCATAATCAGCAATTATAAAACAAATAATGTAAGCTCACATACATGCTATAGCGTATATATTTCAATTGCAGCTTCATACACAAGGAATATAGTAAGCGTGCACAAGCAATGCACGCCTCGACTGATGTTACAACCAGAAATGCAAATTCTAAAGATATTATGATTACACTAAAAATATGACAATCAACCTATAATTTAAATGATTTTCAAGCAACACTACAATTTAGTATCATATGCATGGAGTGAAGACACCTGATTACCTTAGTATGTCTTAATACACTAACCAGTTCTTGTACAACATAAGGGGTGCATGTTGTATGCGGCTTCATTCTCAGTGTAGTTGATTAGATGCACCAAAATTCTTATCTCACAACTATACTTTATGAGAACCACAAGTAATTATCTAGAGAGTTTTCATGAGGTAGAATAAAAAATGAAATATTAAATATTCACCCTGCAAATTGTTTGGTTCAATTCTTTCACGTTCCATGAGTGCACAAACCAAAAAGCAAAATAACCAGATAGAGATGCTACGTACATTGGAAACCAGTTGAAATCATGCAGTGTTGATTGCATACTTGTTTGTCTATGGAACATCCGCCTTGAAAGCAATACAGTGACAATTGTTCTTCGCAAAATCAACAGTTTCTCGCTCCTTGTCTCAAGAGACAAAAATGAAATCAAATATATCTTGAGATCAGTAAATATAGAAATTTCATCTAAAAATATAATATAAAACCGATGTCAGCCACATGAGAGTTCCATTTTGATTCCTACAACCTCATTTGAAATCTCAACAAATTAAAGTACATTATGCATATTCATCAATGACAAAATAATTCAAGTCCATGTATGCTATAAAGGAACGAATCCGATCTATCTAAATATCATGAATAGACAATCACAAACTGCACACCCACAAATATAGTATTTACAACAATAATTCCAAGGGAAAACAAACTTTACTAAAAAAAGGCTCCACCATATTTATCCTTCAAGTTCAAACAGAATCACTATATCAACACATGAACAAATAATAACTTCCATTCAGATTTTCCATTCTGATTCTGTGATTCATCACCGCAGAACAAGCATATATTTCCAACATACGTGACCAAAACTACACTTATGATATGAGGCAAAGTAGCGTACGGATATTTTGCCAGGGTGTTTTTTGTGAAGGAGTATAAAGTCCTAATGTATAAGATTGTGCAAAAGAAGCACCGGCGTGGTGGATATATGAATTCCTCTAAGGTTAGCTGATGGATGCAACTCCAAAAACCAAGCATGCTTTATTTTGAACAGAAGGTCCATGCCAACTTTATTATAGGCAGACATCAAGTCAAGTGGATGATATGCAGACATTCATTGGAAAATAACTGCCAGTATGACAAGGCTTTTTGTCACTGGAATTTAGTCTCTCAACTTTATAAAGATTGGCATATAATTGTCTGCTACTAACAAATGGCCCAGTACAACGGTATAAATAATAATGTTGTCATCAAGTCTAGGCCCTAGATTTTTAAAATGGCAGTACTGTTCATGAAACAGGCAACCTGCGGTTCAGGAAAGCATCTAATTTACATTAAATCGAAGATCGGATGTGATTGATCTCTCTATATCTTACGACTGAGCTGATCATAATTACAGAAAACAACATCAAATAAATTTTTGGTCTAGATCCACCAAATGATCTTCAACAAGGATAGCTAGAATGGATTTTATCTCCAGTAATATTGGAACAATGACTGCAAACAGAGGAGATGGAACGGGACTTGCATTACCAGAATAATGCTGGTGTTGAGCTGCTGCCCCGGTGACATGATGCCAATGTCATTCAACATGTGGTGCTGGTGACGGTTGGGATGTTGACGGCAGCTGCCACATCCAGGCCGTTGGTGACGGGATGAGAGGACGTGTGCGGCATCACTGAACACGCAGAGTGCTACCACAAAATAGTTCATCAATCTAAATTATCCTGTCTAGAGCTAGCTCCGAATGTCCAGTCAATTGCATCTAAGGCGAGCAGTCTTACACCAACCTGAATATCATGGAAGAGGCGTCCACTGCTACATCTCAAACTGCCTTTCGGTGCAGTCTGTTCTCTTCTCCTGCATGCATCCTTTCCCCCATCTCATATCTGGCCTTCTTACTTGTACCCACAGCCAGTCCCTGCCCACAACACCTTACTTCTCCTTCTCTCCCTGCCAGCACAAACACTGCAAGGATTTTAATATAAAAAATTGATTTCAGCATAAATACATTTTTTGTTAATTCATCAGTCAGAATATCCTCACTACTTCAATCAACCACTGAAACGGTACCATAAACATCACAAATTTGCAAATAAAAATTGGAAGGAAGGATAAGTGGAATGCCAGTTGTGTGGCAGTGGAATAATTGATAGTTATGGACCAAGAATAATCCAAATCGACCTTCTATCGTTCGTCATGTTCATCTCTGAATCCGTACACCATCTAGTTTTCCAGACTGGGATCCTGAATAGAAAGACCAAACACACTAAAGCAAATCAACTAAAGGCGCAAAAATAAGTATGAGTCGGCTACTCAGAGTCAGAATTCAGAAAGTATCTCGTCTAGGGAATTTCAACGAACCTATAGACATGTTGTTTGATTTAGCACCTAAATAATTGTCTCAATTAGAAAAAGACTTGCCACCAGGCTGTAAAGTGTAAACAATCCAAAGTCCATACACGCCACTCAAAGGTTTGGGCGTCACACTGACCGGTGGCATCCAAAATTTGCAGAGAACAAGAAGTTCGCAAAATACTGTTTAATGGAAATGAACGTCCATGGAAGCCTGATTACTTCAAAGTATGAATTAGTTCTACTATTTGAAATCAACATACATGGTTTAAAAGGAGGGCTTGCCTCGCTGCCGACCACAACAGATGTACGTAGCCATTGTCAATTGTCGAGCTAGAGTGGGGCACCGATTGTAGGTGCAGCTGACAGATAGGGAACATGAGAAGAATGGAATGATGATGGAGGGAGGCACCTTTTTGCAGTACACCGCCTAATATAAAGCCTCTCACTGACTTATTACTTGAATATGTGTTTGATTTGCGCAATTGTCTCTTTGCATGCTTGCGCTGCAATTTGTTTTTCTGGTTTTGTACAATCAGTGACTTTCTGGAGTCTCAGTTTGTTTGCATGACACATCTGCATGATTGCTGCTACTTGGCTTCTCCTCTCCAAGTCGTAAGATCAGTAAGCGGCAACATAAAAAAATCAGAAAATACCCTGATAAGTAGTTACAGATTGAACATGACATTTGTTAAGGATGATTACATGGGAAAGCATGTATATGAGTAAGAAGACATAGATATAGATGTAAGGGGGACATAAAATGCACCACGGGAGTAATTCAGAGCATAGAGTAATTTAGGATTGAATAAATGATGTGTACAACTATCTCTAGGCTTAGAAGGGAATTATTATAGATCATTGTTGTGCAGGCAAATGTTCAAGACCTCAGAATACAGAACAGTATTAGAACTCAAAAGCTTGGAGAAATGAAATATTAGGACTCAAGCATTAAAATGAAGCCCAGCTGGCATAAAATTCACAGGGAGAGGAGTTTATACTTCACTACATCATGTAGTTACCTTGATTCACCTCACATGCAGCCTGCTTGGATATCTTATCAAAGACACCCTTGTCGACATGACACATAAAAGGTCTTCAGAATTAACATGAGAGATGGAGATGGTTAAGTTAGCATATGGTAATAATAAGGGTAAATCAAGAATCAATGTCCAAAATGAATGTAGATGAACCGCAGCAACAGTAATCGCTTAGTCAAGTCTGTACCTATCCTGTGAAGAGGACCTGCACTTTTTATCCTCCTTCTCTCCCTACAAGAAAAAATATCACCATGATGTAATCAGAATTTTGTGCCATATTTTAAAAAAAAACTTATTTGGAGTTTTTTTTGCAAAAAAAGAGAATTCATTACTTAACCATGGGGATTATTGCAATCGTTCTGATACAACAAATGAATCTCTTGAGGAACAGACCTCATATTTGGAGTTAACTTATAGCCATAAGCATAAGAAAAATGAAAATAAATAAATATTAGGAAGGCCATCACCCAGGGTGATCTTTGTGGATACCGAGGATAGTTTTGTGTCAGTCGCATCGCGCGGAATTAACTCGAGTGAAGTCATGGAGGGGTGGAGCATAATCCACATCAGCCATCTACAAGATGTGGTCTACACATCTGTCTGCACAAGAACAAACCGACCGAGGCAAAACGACTCAAGGGAAAGGAAACTTGCTGAGCATGAAGCATCAACCCGATGAAGCAGATGTAACTTGCTGAATTGTTTATGTAGCCATCGTATCAACGATACAAAATTGGCTACCCCAATCCCATAGGTTCAAACGTTCAAGAAGATTTCATAGGTTGTAACTACACTGATCTGACAGGTTACAAATTCAGCAATATTTCAAAGGTTGAAATAGTAGGCCATCCATCAACAGGATTAAAAAAAATCAAGTCTTCTCAATTAGAGTTGGATTCAAATTTTATACTCGACATCTGTCTATTAGATAGAAGACCAAATAATTAAGCTACCAACAACCAAACTCACAAGTTTGTTCACCCAGGGACTGTGAACCACACAACCAAACAGATTCTGAAATCTTTGGAATTTCTTAACAAACCCCAGCAAATAAATCGTTAAAGAATGCATCCTACCGAGATATAAGAGGGAGAGGACTTTACCAGTAAATATGTCGCTGAGGTTCAGATTTGTTTTGTTGTGTGTCCCGCACCAGCGATGTAATGGGCTTGGCGAACATTAAGATGCAGGCACAAATCCTCCTCGAAGGCAGCTACGGTGACCGTTGAGGCACGACAACTCCGCACATCTTCGAAGAGCGTGGTGGCATCCTCCTCCCTGGCACACGCGTGTCCGGTCCTCCCTTAACACACACCTGGTGACGGCTGAAGCAGAAGGAAGGCACAATCAGTGGAGCAATCTGACGGAATGAATGGAGCAATCTGGAGTGGGTTCGTGGAGAAAGGGTTGGATGCCTGGATCTTGTATGGGCGGCGGGCGGCGAACAGCGCGATGACGACCTGTGGCGGCTCCCGCGGGGCGCGACGGGCGGTGAACGGCGCGCCGGCGGGGCGGCGACCTGCGGCGGGCGGCTCCCGCGGCGCGCGACGGGTGGCGACCCGCGGCGGGCGGCTTACGCGGCGAACAGCGCGACGGCGCTGCGGCGAATGGCTCCCGCGGGGCACGACGGGCAGCGACCTGCGGCGGGTGGCTCACGCAGCGAACGACGCGACGGTGCGACAACGAACTGCGCGGGAGGAGGAGGAGGGGGCGAGAGGTCGTGCGGGCGAGGCGAGAGGTCGTGCGAACGATTTTTGTTTTTGAACGGGGCGCGGGTGGCTTAATTGCGTGGCTTGTTGGATTAAACACAGAACGATTACAGACCATCGGATTTTGTTTATGGACGCGCCTGATTGTTTGAATCTGCCCCTCTCTTTCTTTTATAGTGGTAGTAGATAGTAGATTAGGCATTGTGCAATTCGGACGCTTCGGATCCCGCGTGGTATCTTCATCTCCCCTAACCGAGTGCGGGTGGGGTAGCCGAGTGACTGCGATGTGGGCGAGCGGCTTGACAGCGTCCGAGTGGAATATGTTTTGGAGCGCGTCCGAATATATTTGTGGCCCAGGGGCCTTAATGACTGTTGATGTGGGGCCCTAGGTTAGTCCAACTTGTCTACTCCTTGACCCTACCCGTAGTGGATGACCCCATCAACCCGCAATGACGGGGCAGGGCGCGTGGACCAGGGAGCGCGGGTTGTTTTCATAACAAGCGAGGGGGTTTACCGCAAAAGCGTAGCGCCACGCAGCGGCATCAGGGCGCTCGACCGTCGAGGGGACCGTAGAGCCGTAGAGTGTTACGTATTCTCATGTATAAGGATCGTCTGAAGTGCCACAATGTGCTGGATCCACCGCCGGAGCCGCGATCGGGCAGAGCGCTTGTGGCGACGACCAGAAGGGATATGGGGAGTCGTTTGGTACGGGACCGACGGTTGCCGAAATAGGACTCCGATGAAACTTGCGTGGAAGTGCATCACACAATGGATAGACAGTGCCTCCGCGTCCAGCGGGGCTTTTTGGAGCCACGCGGAATCGTCAGCGACGAAGCAGAGGGAGCCGAAACGGATCTTGTCACTGAATACCATCTCGCCATGGGACTAAATTGTTGTGCGCCGTAGACTTGAAGGACCAAAAGTTTAATTTTCTCCACCTCGCCGCCCGCGATTCTCTCGCCCCGTCCTCTTCTTCTTAACTCCACTCGGCACGCGATTTTCTCGCCCCGTCGTCTTCTTCATCTCTCCTCATCGTTTATAGGGTTAGGTTTTGTTAGCCCTGGCCACCGATTTCTTTCCCCCTCCTGGCCAGATCTGTGGTCGGCCTCCGGCGAAATCGACCTTGGTGCCTCCAATCTGTGGTGGATCCATTCATCCAATTGTAGATTTGGCTGCTGTTGACTAGCAAGAGTACTCCGTGCTAGCATAGTACGAGTATATCTGAACTGTTGAATAATTGTGTATTCATGATCGCTGCTTGTTCTATTGTTGCACGTACTGGATGTTACTCCACATGCCGTGTTGCATGAAGTTAGCATTCTGTTGACCTCAAAGTTGTATTTGTCCTGTTTATTCAAGCAAAAGGTTTACAGCTTACATGATTGTCAAAATAATTGGAATACCACGGGCTTGTCCGAAATAGATGAAATACCGTGGTTTTTCATATAAAACCTACCGGTAAAAGGTGTACAGTAGTGGAAATTCGAAATATCATATTAACTGACATAAAGAAATGATTTTTATGTCTATTACTATTATATTTTGTTTTTTGACTTCTATTCCTTCTATATTTGCGAAAAATACATGGTAACCACCACAAAGAAATAATGTAGACCAATTACTACTATATTTCAAATTTTGACTATTGGCCTTCAGTTGAAAGCCCGTTGTATTATCGCAATTTCAATTCTTTTGTTCTGCTTCAGTGGCATTGAGGTACTGATCATTGATGAATAGAGAACTGATGTCTGATGTAAATGATTAGTGTATGCCTCACTTAAGTATAATTTTGGTTGTTCATCTCCCGTTTTCTATGTCTATGTTATGCTTCAGTCAAGTTATGTAGTGATGATATGCTCATGTTCAGTCAAGTTATGTAGTGATGATATGCTCATGTTCAGTCAAGTTATGTAGTGATGATATGCTCATGTTCAGTCAAGTTATGTAGTGATGCTATGCGTATGTAGGCCCTGTTTGGTTCATAAGTCCTAGAACTTTTTTTAGTCCCAACTTATAAATCTCAAGTCCCTAAAAAGTCCCTACCTGTTTGGTTCCTGGGACTTATAAGTCCCTATAAGACCATATTACAACTATAAGTCCCTATAAGTCCCTCCATGAGAGTCTTATTTCATAAGTCCCAAATGCCCACTTTAAGTCTCTATAAGTCCCTCCTGTTTGGTTTAGATGGGACTTATAGGGACTTTTTTAAGTCCCTAAACCAATAAGTCCCTGGAAACAAGCACCCTCGTAGTGATGATATGCTCATGATATTGTTACAAGTTAAAGCAACTGGTGGTTGTTGCATTGTTCGAATATTATTTTGTGTATCTTCTTTTGGAACAGTGAGAGCAACACATAAAAGTATACCAGTACCATCTTTTAGTACTACTTATTATTATCCCATGTTTATGCGTAGTACTAGGTTTCTTTGTAAAGTCTGGCATTCTAGCTTTGTATTTCCTAGCACAAATTCTCTACAAAATGCAGAAGCTAATAAGATATGGTATTGTCTTGGAACGAACAGGGGAGCTGACATTACAGGCCTGGTCTGCACCAATGAAGGCAATGCGCAAAAAGGAGGCAACAGCAACGGCTTGTTCTGAAGACGACCGTAAAGGTCTACATGGTATATCCAGGAATGGGCAATACGATCCTTGGAATCCTGCCTACCCTCCACGTGATCCTATTCCATGCGATGCTGACATGGCCGCTCATATCGCATCAGTCAAGGAGGTGCAGCAACTAACTAACTTCACAATGTTTTTTTAAAAATTGTTTCTTCCTGTAATCTCACAGCTCTTGACGGTGGCATACTCCCTCACAGTGGATGGACAAAACAGAGGCTATACTTGCTAACTCCAGAGCAACCAATATAATCATACCAGATCGTACTCCACAGGTTTTTTGCAGTTGACCTCCAGAACTTCTGAGTATTTAAATTGTCTATTCGAACATTGCTGTTAATTGATTTCCTTTTATCCTTATTTGTGAATGGATCAATGTAGTTCGTAAATGATGTGCTCTTCGATATATTACCCGCCTTGGTGCCAATCTTGGAAAAGGATAATGTCAGATCTTTCCTTCGCTTCTTCAATGAGAATGGAAGGGCCATGTCTTGGGGTTTCATCATCACGCCAGAAACTTTAAACCGGATAATCATGTATAATGCAGTGCGATGTGCCAAAGTTGTCTTGGTTGGTGATGATCCTGAGCTTCATGGTTTCCGAGCCAATCCCAACTGCATGACACGATATGGGTACTTTTCCCTCCACCGAGCTGCTGATATGTTCTCTGTTGATATGATTGAGTTGCTCTTGCGCCATGGTGCGTCTGCCAATGTTGCACATCTGGTGATCTAGTCCCTGCTGGCCTACTCCCACTCCATGTTGCGGTTGAGAACACTTCCATGCATAAGTACCTTGAGGACAGTCTAAATCCTAGTCAACAGCGTGTGGACTGCAGCCAGGCAGACATCAACTATATCCTCAAGCTCATCCACATCCTGTGCCTACCCGAAATGGTTTGTTTCGCATCTGTCCTTGCACAAATTACTTGTTTTGCCGCATAAAAGAAGTTGTCATATATCTCAAACCACTGATATAGCAATACCGAAGTCCCAAGGACATTATGTTCTTATAACTGCACTTTCCAAAAATAGTTCTCGGTGTTACACTGTCTGTATATGTATGTCCATGTGCTATGCCATTTTAAATTTTAATTTAACAACAACAATTTAAGATGAGTTCTGAAAATTTTATTTTGTTTAAAAATTGAACTGAGTTTTTCTTCCATTTTCATTGTGTTGCAGAAAATCTTCTTCGATACAACTAGGCTGCTAGCCAAACACACAGATGATCTGTTAGATGAGCTCTGCAAGTACATAGTAGATGGGAAGATCGTCCATACGGCTGTTTTGCTCCTAGCAGCTCAAAAGCAGATCCGCGGGCTATCTTCCTGCAATGGATGTGGGAGTAGTAAGAAAGATGGGTTTGGTACTATCACTAACTTTGTCGTGGACAACATTACTGCTATAAAGATGCGCCAAAACAGACTGGAAATGGAGCCACTAGAGGTGAAAAAGGAGCTTCTTGATGTTACATTGAATCTTGTTCATGTAATTTTCAAAGCTGGTGAAGCTCTTGATGTTTACATAAGGTCTCATCCAAAGGTAACAAACTAGTTGCAGTTATGATACCATAATTTCCTTATTTCTACGAAATATGTGCATATCACATAATTAATCTGATTCTGTATAACAAAGTGTGATTACTCATACCTTTCCAATTTCTGAGGACCTAATTGTTATCGAGCATTTTATAGATGGCATGGTGCCTGAATAGATCATTGTTCCTGTTACGTTTGTGATGCTTACAAGTTACAACATATAATGACTAAGTACTAGGAACTGAGATGAACATTCATGTTTTACTAACTACGAAATCAAATATTTTTTCATAACGTGTGTTCTGTACATGTTTTTAGGAATGTGAATAGCTCTCCTTTGTTTAAACTTGCATTACTCCGTTCGAAATACATAACACGTTAGACATCGATCTTTATTCTTGTGCCTGTATTTTAGTGGAAATTTTGTTAGAATTGTGAGGAATATTTTTCATGCATAATGATACTACTGTCAACCTAACTTTTTGTGTTTCCATTGCAAACAATACTTTCCCTAATCTCTCTCTCCCTCTCTCTGTCTCTCTCTCTCTCTCCCTCTCTCTCTCTCTCTCTCTCTCTCTCTCATGTGTAAAAAATATCACGCAGATTCCCTGTGTCATGGAAGTGGCCCATGCGGAGGTCTTTGAACATGTTACGCTCATTCTGAAGGATCATGGATTTTTTTTCTATTGGAGATGGCATAGACATTGGAAATCTGTACTTCTCTACACACCCCTTCCATTTCTTAGTTGATCATAACTTTTGCATACTTATGATAGTCATCTTTTTTCTTGTTCTTGAAGCCAACCCTATCGGAATGTGCTATCCTCTCAAGAGCTACCTCGCAAATTAGGTGGGTGTTTTGATTGAAGTATGTCTTTCAGAAATTGTGAGTTTAAACACTAACTATCTGTGATGGAAAACAGAGGAGATGGCTAGGATCAAAGCAGGTCTGAAAGTGCCTTGTCTGCGAAATGGAAAGGTAAAGATACTCGAATGATGGAAATACCTCATTACATATTTCCCAAGCCCTCATGCAAGAAACCAGGGCTATTTACGTTTTTTTGTTTATAGGATGTTGGTTTGAAGTGTACTATTTTGTGGACAATTCTTACTGACACTTGCTATATTTCAACATGTATGGTCTTTACAGTCTTAGTGATTTTATGACTAAATTATGTGACAACTGTTATAGATTTAATACCATGGGCATGTTACTTGATTATGTTAAATTGTTAAGTGGTGTATCTTTGCCAATAATATCTGGTCCCATGAAATATTACGAGTAGAGCTTAGGTTTCTATTATAGTCCGACTATTATTTTATCACATTTGCAGTGGGGTTTGGGATTTCTAACATATAGAAAGATCTTGATTGACCAGCCTAAAGTGAAGAAAGATCCCAGGGGATGGGAGCTCAAATTTGCAAGGAGAAGTTTCTTCCAATCTGAAAGATCAGTGTTAACATCAGAGCTTAGTGTGAAGTTCTTCGCTCGTAAGGAGAAGACTTATGGGATGAATATCTCGGATAAGTCAACCGGCAAAGCATCTATGTTCATGGGCGGAACTCTGCAGCCAAAAGTTAATTATCAGCCCAGAAGGATGTTTGGTACAGTGGCATTGACGCTGTTGAAAGCGCTAAGGAAGGCATGACGAAGGTAATGCCATGGGTTCCGTTTCTCTAGTTCCAAGTTTTTCAAGTTGTGCATCGTATGGAGCATGTATGGAAGGAAATATATGTTTTATGCTGCTTTGTGAATTTGATACTAGGTAGTTTCCCCCCTTGGCTGGCAGGTAGCCTTTGTGAACATCTTTGTTTTGCCTGCTATTTGTATCCTAGTTTGTTCCCGGGCACCTTGGGACAAAGTATATTTGTAGGTTCAGTTTTCTCTCTTGAATTTAAGACGGTTTATTGGATGGTTTCATCTTTGTTTTGCTTGCTATTTGTATCCTAGTTTGTTCACCTGACATTTTGAAGGCAAATACATTTGTACGTGTGAATCCTTGGTTAGAAGTCGTCTCATGGTCTCTTTGTTTGTGCAGGAGTCGGCAATATCTTGCAATTTACCCCCAATCATGTACCTGCATTCAAGTATTCAGTGCGCAGGATGTGCTAAACGTGGGATGCGTAGCAAAGTAGCAGTAACATAAGCTCAACTTCGCAATAATTCTGAATCATGTTTTGTAAAGGAAGTTAAAAGCCCATGCGAGTGAGACAATGGTTGCGGTGTGGCTGACAGTAGCCACAACTACGTATTACTCTTTTCAATCATAATGGTGCAAGAATGTTCTATTCTCCTTAACCTGATGGCATGATTATTGATTTACTGTTGTGTTGATTGTTGCACAGACTGTAGTCTGGACTCTGGAGTGGCGGTAAGGGTAGTAGGTAGTACAGTAGTTCTCTTGCTACCACTAGTAGATAGCAGTCGTGCAGTGCCAGCCTCCGCCCAAGGTGGTTTGCTTCACCATTGGTTTCTCTCTTTTTTTTGCGCGTTTTCGCCACTGGTTTTGACTTGCACTGGTTTTGACGTGCCCTGGTTGTTCTGCGCAGTGCATTCTCGGTAGTGGTTTTTTTGTGCGGGTGCTCATTGAGTATGCCGCTCTGGTCGACCAGTGCTGCCGCTGCATGACCCAGGAGGCGTGCGTTTCCGTGCTGTGCCTCGCCCACACGATACAGGGTAGTTTCTTGGAGGCGAGGTGGCCGTGCTGCCGCTGCATGACCCAGGAGGTGTGCGTTTCCGTGCTGTGCCTCGCCCACACGATACAGGGTAGTTTCTTGGAGGCGAGGTGGCCGTCCGGCTGATCAATCTTTTTTTTTTAGGGTTAATGTCTCCGCTTTATTTAATTATTAAAACTCCACAAAGCCCGGAATGTCATCCGAGATTACATCCAAAGTGAAGTCTGGGGGAACCCCAACCAGACCTTACATAATTCATCTCCTACTTCTACTCTAGCCAACTTATGCGCAGCGACATTCGCCGGACGTGGAACCCAAGTCACTTTAACTCCTTCCTTCATCTCCAACATTTGCTTTATGTCATGGATCCAAGGACCCACTGCCGAGAAGTTCCTGCCGCTTTGATTAATCATCTGAACTACATGCTGGCTATCCAACTCCACATGGACATTTTGAGCACCAATCTCCTCAGCAACTTGTAAAACTCTCTTGCATGCTATAATTTCTGCAGCTTCCATGTCCGCAATGTTTGAGAAATGATGGCAGACTCCAGCTAGGAACGCTCCATTATGGTCCCTTAGAACTGCACCGCCTCCCGCCTTGTCGCCAACTCTGGAAACAGCTCCATCTGAGTTGATCTTAATCCATCCCTCCGCCGGTACTGCCCACTTCTGCACTTCCTTCAGCTCCCTCGAGCGTACCTTGGGCTTGTGGGAATTTGTCCATTCAGCCATGTGAGCATATACTGCCTCCATGATCGCATGTGGCTGCTGTATCCTTTTTCCGTCCCTCGCTTGTTCCTCGCCAGCCATAAACTATACATTGCCTGAATCATTGCCTCCTTCTCGTCGTCGGATGCACTGGAGAACCACCCAAGAAGCCATCGAGCTAGCGCGCCCTAGGTATCAATCTGACACGGTGGGGCTGCCACCGCAATACCTTTTTCCGAACGCATAAGCTCCCAGAACTGAGAGGAATGCTGACATGCCAAGAAGCGATGTAGAATGGTTTCTTCTCTTCCGCATGCAACACAAAAAACACCCGGTTTGATCCGCCGTCGATGAAGTTCTGATCCTACAGCAAGTCCATTTCGTATCATACGCCACATATGAATCTTCGCTTTCAGTGGCGCGCTAGTATCCCACAAAGCCATATAGGCTTTGTGTTTCTGAACGGGAGTGGACGGCTCATGCTGGCCCGCCCGCTCTCTTCTCCTCGACATCCAGAGATGGTAGGTGGATTTCATAGTAAACATGCCGTTCTTGGAGAAGTTCCAGGCTAAATAATCATCTGTGCCCGGGCCACCAACTGCTATGTGCGCAATATCACGCACATCTGATTCCGTGAACATGTTGGTAAGTTTGTTCAGATCCCAGCTCGTCCCATTGTTGTTCAGGAGAACTGCAACTTTGGCCATTCCGTGAACATATAGTTGACCCAGTGGTCTCAAATGTCCATACCTGGGGATCCAATTATCAGGGTGTACATTAATCCTGGAGCCATCCCCCACACGCCAAACCAGTCCCTCTCGAAGCAGGTCCCTACCGTGAAGAATACTCCTGTATGTGTAGGAGTTGGATGGGCAAGTAGCGCTCAAGATCGTCTCGTCTTTGAAATATCGAGCCTTTAGAACTCTAGCACAAAGAGAAGAGGGATTAGTCAGAACCCACCAAGCTTGCTTAGCCAGCAACACTTGGGTCCGGCTGATCAATCAAAGCAAATAACTAGGGGTGGACCTACGTTAGTCCTTCCGAAATCACTAGTTGAGGAGCGCTCCCTGCAAAGGTCAGTCGGGGGTGCTCGGCGTGCGTGTCACGCATGGAGCGCTCCTTAGACTATTCTGGAGCGCTCTGTGTGTGACACTTGTCGCGCTCCCGTGTTTCCCAGTTTTCAGTTTTTCTTTCTGGTTTTCCCTTTTTCACTTAAATCCCTAAACATTTAAGGTTTTGTATTATAGTTTCTGAGATCTGTTTCTCTCTCGCGTCCGTGCCCCCCCGGTCAGCTGGCCATTTGCTCTGTTTTCCTTTTTCGCCGGCGTTGCCATCCCCGCCTCGTTGGAGTTCTCGACACCGTTGCTGGTACCGCCTACCTACGTTCTTAGGGGGTAATTGTGTTCTTTGTTGGTTCCTTGTCTCCGGTTTAGTTTTCCTTTAATTTTACCATTATATTTCCGGGCAATGGAGATTTATGGGTTGATTATGGGTGGGGCTTCCAACACTATCAAATGTCAACTTTTAACTCGGTTGTGTGATAAATTCTTAATAATCAATGTGTTCTTTGCAGGTATGGCTTGCCCTTTTTGCCGTATGCCAAGTGATTCTTTTGTAGATCTGTTCAATGTGGTGCTAGATCGGCGATGTTCGAGGCGTGTTGTAAGGATAAAAATTTATATTTGTTCTATAATTGGTGTTAAAATTTGCGGTGGCACACACACTTATTTCTTTTGGTGCCGCTGATGCTGTTTTGAATGAAAATTATTCTAGGTCTTGTTTTTCTGATTAGGATGATTATTTCAATTTTTGCAGTATATTTCATGCACTGTTAGAGTCATCTTGCTCGGTACATTGAGCAGTGTAGGGCTTTAGCCATGAGAAGTGGTGGCAAAGATATTGATCTTGCTCTTCACACCAGTGATGGTAAATATGGTGTTCTGTTTAGCCATGGTTGGGTGAGCAGCAAGCCAGCAAATTCCATGGTCCTTCCTGGGAACGATTGGTGACTGATTATGGTCCTTGTCATCGTGTTAGGCTTGAGCACTATGGAACGTTGATTGGTGTTGATTTTTATCGGGATGGAGATATGTTGTTCCCTTTATCGTGTGTTGGTAAGATTTATTTTTAAGAAGGTATTTAGCATGTTTCAATGTCACATGATTTGATGTTGCCTTGAACCTGTGAAATTTGATTTTGTAGCACTTGATGATCTGAGTGACTCTGAGAAGGATCTTGTTGGCACTTGGTTTTACACTCGTGGTGTCGATCTCAATTATCAGCAAATGTATTTCATGTCGCGACGACTCTTCGATGACAACTACATACTCTGTTGTCCTTTTGTTCATAGGATTAATTCCTTGAATGTTAATGGTCATGATATGGTCAGATTTATTTTCCTTAGTTTTTCTTAGTTTCTATTTATTTATTGTTCTTTATTTCCTCTTTTTATTGCTTTTTATTTTGTTTATTATAAAAGCTTGATGTTTTTGTCAGGTCATTTCTAGCATGGTTGTGAGGAGTTTGAAGGAGTTTGTGTCGGTTCCTAGGTCTGGCGTTTTGACTCTTGAGGTTACTTTGGAGAATCGCGATGATGATATATATATATATATATATGTGAGCATTCCTTGTTCGTACTTCATTGGCTTGGGTGGTAGAATGGTGTTCAAGAAGGAATGTTTTAGTGGTTTTCTTTGGGCATCGTCTATGGAAGTAAACAACTTGGTGCTCATAACCTTCAAAGAGTGTGATGGATGCTTGTTGTTATCTTCAGCCGTCTGCCGCAGTGATGTTATTTATAGGCTGTGAAGTAGAACAAATGTTATGTAAAAATATATGGTAGAACATATTGTTATTTAGATATATCAAACTGATATGAGCCCACCTGTTCATTGTTGTTCTATGTATTTAGAAGATGCAGGGCTGTCCACCTGTGTTCTAATTGTTTTTTTGGGATAGAGCACGGTTATACATAAATTAGGATCATGGGCGTGCCTTTGTGTTCCGTATTTTTCGGCTGACATGGTCACTCAGAGATGTACAACCGTGTAGCTAGCGGAGGCACAGTTAGACATAAACTAGAGGCATGGGCGTGCGTGTTTGTTTCAAATGTATACTCTGAGAAGCAGGGTCATGAAGACACTAGAAGCATGGTTATTCATAAAGTAAAGGCATACCTCGAGGCTTCCGAAGAAAGATAACTAGATGAAAAGATAGATGCATGAGAAGCTAGCTCCATAATTTCCTTGCTTAAATAACGAGAAACTACAAACAGAGTTTCATTGCTTAGGTGTTTAACAAATTTTCATATTGTATTATATAATCTGAGCATGGAAGATAGTACTAGCAGACTAGACTAGACGACACATATAATCTGAGAGTGGAGAACCGATGTTGCCATAAATGAGAACCAATGTTGCGATAAATTAAACTAGAACCAACTAAACTAGAGCCATATAGACTAGATGTCAAATATAGTTACTCTGCCAACAATGGAATCAGGAATACAAGTGAGCGGGCGACTCGGGGGGCGAGGGGTGAGGAAATGATGGAATCGGGGGGCGACGCAGCGGGCGACGCTGCCCGCGGCCCCGCGGCGGAGGCGGACGGCTGGACGGAGGTGCGGCCTGCTCCGGGGTGCTTGCGGCGGCGCACGCCATCTAGGGCGGGGCCCCCCGCCCCGCTCCTCTCCGGCAGCAGGTTCTGAGCTCTGGAGGGGTTCGATTCCGACGACGACGACGAGGAGGTAAGGAGTGAGGTAAGTGTAGGTGGCGGTGGTGGTTCGCCGAGGCCCCGTGCGGGGTGCTCGGTGGGTGATTTTGTCGCCCGTGCGGAGGAGCTGGGGGGCTCTCTCATGGCAGGTCGCCGGCGTGCGTTCGCCCCTGGTGGACGCGGCGGCCGTTGCCTTGCACCGCGGATCTGGCGCCCGCCAAGGGGTGTGGACGCGGGCCCGGAGGGGCGCTCGCGTGCCCGGCCGGAGGAGGGGTGCCTCGATCTGGCGCTGGCCGCGCCGCTTGCGGGTGCGGCATGCTCGCCGGAGTTGACAGGGGTCGGCGACGGCGGCGGGGCTGCCCCTGCAAGGGAGACGCAGCCCTCGGCTAGGGTTTCGGCGCCGGCGTCGCCCGGGCCGGACCCCTTGCTGGGTCTGTCGGAATGGCCCAGATTGCCAGTTTGCGGGCCGGGGGCCCATTGGCCGCACCCAGTGCGCCAGTGCCAGAAGGGACGCAGGGACGCCTCCCAGTGCATGGGCCTGGTCGGCCTGGCCCGGTCGCCTCAAGCCCGCAAGGGAAGAGGCCTGGGCCCATCGCGACGGTGGATGCGCGGCCGCCTCCGCCTATTAATAGGTGGTTGTGGCTGCCGAAGGGTGCCCTAGATCTGTCGCTAGGGTTTCCCGCATCCCCCTCGCAGGTGCGGCGACTCGGGCATCGCGCGCGTCGCCTGCGCCGCTCCGCCTCTCCACCTCCACTCACTTGCTCGTTTGCCACCGCGGTGAGGATGGGCTCCCGCCGCGTGGAGAAGCCACCCATGTCGCCTCCGATTCCGGCGGCGGAGCGGCAACGCGAGCAAGATCTGCGGGTGAAGGCGCTCGCCAAGGTCTCGTCGCCGCCGGCGGGCGAGGCGGGCTGGGGGCCGCCGCCTCCCTGGTGGCTCGCGGAGCAAGAGCGAAAGAAGGAGGAGGAGCGTGAGCGCAAAAAGAAGAAGAAAGAGGAGTACCGACGTCCGTGGGCTGGAACAGAAGAAGGAGCTCAAGAGGAAGGAATCCCTCCTTCCTCTGAGCGGCGAGCGGGCTGGGGATCCTCTCGCCAAGAAGCAGAAGCAGAAGGGGGCAGGCTCGGCGCTTCCGCTGGCGTCCGGGCCGTCGGCGTCGAAGGGCTCGGCTGATGCCCCGATCCCAGTGGAGGAACTCGATGGGCCAGAGTGCTTCAAATGCGGGAGGGTGGGCCATTACCAGAATATGTGCCATTTCAAGCCTCTGTGCGTCGTCTGCCACGAAGAGGGGCACGCATCGGCGCACTGCCCCACGCGCGGTCGGCCTCTGCAGATGCAGATCATGGGCAACGCCATCCCCGGCGAGGGCTTCTTCTGCCTCCCCTTCGTGGAGACGGAGGGCGAGGAGGTCAGGGCCCCGGTGGTGGCGGACGCGGCGCTCATCTCGGCGGCGCCCGGCAAGCTGTCAATCTCAATCTTGGAGGCGGAACTCCCTCACCTCTTCGAAGGGGATTGGGATTGGCAGGTGGCGGCCGTCGGGGACGACATGTTCTCCGTCGTCTTCCCCGACAAGGCCATGCTACGAATGGCGACGCGAAGTGGCAAGCTGTACCTCTCCCTCAACGACATCATGGCAGAGATCAAGGAAGCAGTTCTGGAGACTCCCAAGGCCGAAATCATGTCGGATATGTGGGTCAAACTCTGGGGAGTGCCACCCAAGCACCGCCGCGTGGATCGTCTCATGGCGGGGACCGTGATGATCGGGCGCCCGATGGAAGTGGACAAGGCGTCGTTGGCGGGGCTGGGGCCCGTGCGGATGCGCTTTGCGTGTCGCTCACCGGCCAAGATCAAGGGATATGTTCAAATCTGGTTCAACAGTGAGGGCTTTACCATCAGGATGGAGGCCGAGGCGGGTGGCAGGCTGGGAGGTGCCCCCCTCCCCCTCCCCCGGCTAGCATGGACAAGGGCCCTGATGACATGGACAAGGACATGGACAAGGATAAGGACACGAGCATGGGGGATGACTCCATCGATACTGCGACATGGGATAAGCTGGGCCTCAAGGACAAGACTTCGGAGGCCGTGGCCCCGACTGTGGGGGCCACGAAGGACCTGGAGGAGCGTCAAGTTGGCGTGGGCAGCAACGAAACGGGCTTCAATCAATACGTCTCCAACATGTCCCTCGGCCTCGACCTCGACAAGGGCATCTCGGCTTCGTGCGACTCGGAGGGCCGCTCCATGCTCATCTCCCCGGCTGCGGAGAAAGGCGGGCTTCCCACGCCCGCGCGCGGTCTGGAGAATGGCGGGGTGCGGCTCCATAAGAAGTCGGCGGGCCGCAAGACTCCCCCGGTGGTGCCAACGAGTCCCCCCTCGGTGCGGACGGGCACACCTATCTCGCACCGGGCGGTGGTGATGGCGTTGGCTTCCCCTGGCGGTGCGGTCGGGGGGCACGGGCCGATGGAACCCCCGCCTTCCTCCGACACTCTCCGGGAGGAGGTGACCAAGGCGGCTCCCATCTCCACGGCCAAGCGCTCCAAGGCGGTGGCGACGACTCCGGTGGCGCAGGAACGGGTTAGCTCCCGGCCAAAGGGCGCCAAGGGCAACCTTCCTGCTCTCCAACGCGCGCAACTCTTGCTGGCCCAGAAGAACATGGAGACCGAAGGTAACCCCCTACCCTGTTTTACGATTTTCGACGATTATTCGGATGAGAGCCTTGGGGGTATTTTAGGGGATAGTGGGGTTGATCTGTCTGATGAGGGAGAGGCCCGAGAGCTCCTGTCTCTCATTCGCTCTAAGGAGATCGCGCAGGCCGCGCTTGCCCAGGCTGCGGCGGCACGCGCTGCGACGGTACCAGAAGAAGCAGGGGCTTCTCTGGTCCCTGTTGCTCGGCCCGATCGGGTGGACTTAGCAGCAGAGGCTGCCCTGTCCCCCCCCCCCCAGCCCGTGGTCCTGTTAAGACACGGCGAGTGGCCAAGGCGCTTACCGCCCGTGGTATCCGCCTCCGCAATCGCATAATCTAAATGCGTTTCTTCTTCTGGAACATCCGAGGCTACGGCCACGTTGGGAGGCGGACCCAGCTAAACGAGTTCATTCGCGGCGAAAACATCGATGTAGTTGGTTTGCAAGAAACCATCAAGGCGGATTTCTCTCACCGAGACCTGCTCGCCATCGACCCGCTCGAACGCTTCGTGTGGCACTGGGTGCCAGCGATAGGCCACTTGGGGGTATGCTACTTGGCATCAGCCATGTTTGCTGCGAGGTGGTGGCTTGGGACGCCGGCCGATTTTTTGTGTCGGCTCACGTCCACCACCGTGCGTCTCTCCCCGAGTGGGAGATTATAGTGGTCTACGGTCCGGCAGATCATTCACACTCGCATGAGTTCCTGGGGGAACTTCAGGAAAAGGTTGCGGCCTTGGGTGTCCGCAACCTACCCCTCATTGTGGGTGGGGATTTTAACCTAATCCGTTCGGGAGCGGATAAGAACAACGGGATTATTAACTGGACAAGGGTGTCCATGTTCAACAATGCGATTGCTTCAATGGCCCTTAGGGAAGTGGCCCGAGTGGGTGCACGCTATACCTGGACAAACAAGCAACTCACTCCGGTTCGGTCAGTGCTGGACCGTGTTTTTATGTCCGCGGAGTGGGAGAAGCTCTTTCCCATGTGCTCACTCCACGCTGAAACGAGGATCGGGTCGGATCACGTCCCTCTTATCCTCTCCTCGGGGGAGGACCGGTTAAAACCAAGCCCACGGTTTTTCTTTGAAACTGCATGGTTTGAAAACCCGGAATTTGAACAAATCTTCCTCTCCAAATGGGAGTCCTGTGTGGCCCGGATCCGGCACGCGAGAGGGCCCATGGATTTCTGGATTTCCGCAGGGGCGGGGTTGCGCGCGGCTCTCAAAGGTTGGGGGGCCAACCAGGGCCGTGCGGATAAGCTTCTCCGAGCACGTTTGGTGACGGACCTCGCCCGTATGGACGCGGCTACGGACGTACAGGTCTTCTCGGAGCAAGACTGGGCCGAGCGGTACGCTGTTGAGGCCCAGGTTGAGGCCCTTCTTCGTGCAGAGGAGGAGTACTGGCGAAGGAGGGGTGGAATAAAGTGGACGCTCAAAGGGGACGCAAACACAAAATACTTCCACGCCTATGCCAACGGTCGGCGACGTAAGTGCGCCATTCTGAGGTTGCAATCGGAGCAGGGGCTCCTATTGCGCCAACAGGATATAGTCCGTCACATTTACGACTTCTACATCGAGTTGCTGAGTCCAGGGCTCGCCTACGGGCGGATATCTGGGATCCCGCTCTGCAGGTCTCGGATGAAGAGAATGAAGGCTTGGGCCTTTCCTTCCTCCCTCAGGAGATCGACCAGGCGACCCTTGGGATGAAAACTGACACGGCCCCGGCCCGGATGGGTGGCCGGTGGCGATGTTCAAAATTTTTTGGCAAGTCCTCAAGGGCCCTATTTTTCAGGTGTGTAATGGGTTTATGCGTGGCACTGTAGACATCTCGCGTCTTAACTTTGGGGTTCTTTCGCTTATCCCCAAAGTTCCGGGCGCGGACAACATTAGACTTTTTCGCCCCATAGCGCTTATCAACGTCCCGTTCAAAATATGCTCCAAGGCTTGTTCTACGCGCTTGTCTCCAGTGGCTCATCGTATTATCAGTAGGAACCAAACGGCTTTTTTTCGTGGTCGCAACATCTTGGAGGGCCCGTTGGCCCTCCAAGAGATCGTTCACTCGCTTAAACGTAGCCGCCATCCGGCAATACTTCTGAAATTATCGAGAAGGCATACGATCGAGTGAATTGGGAGTTTCTCCGACAAACCCTTCTG
The DNA here is from genome assembly GCF_018294505.1 of Triticum aestivum. NCBI lineage: Eukaryota > Viridiplantae > Streptophyta > Magnoliopsida > Poales > Poaceae > Triticum > Triticum aestivum. The sequence goes on from NC_057798.1 coordinate 148,001,918, forward strand.
GATCGACGATTTTCGGCAGTTTGGGTTCACCGTATGATGCAATTGGTCTCGGGAGGCCAAACGGCGATAGCGGTGAACGGAGAAGTAGGGAACTTCTTCCGCAACAAGCGTGGGCTGCGTCAAGGGGACCCAGCCTCACCGTTGCTTTTCAACTTTGTGGCAGACGCCTTGGGCGCCATGCTAGACAAAGCTCGCGTTGCTGGCCACATCAAGGGAGTGGTCGGCAATCTGATTCCGGGAGGGGTGTCGCACCTTCAGTATGCGGATGACACCCTACTCCTTTTTAGCCAGACACACACAGCATAGCAACGGTTAAGGCCATCTTGCTGTGTTTTGAACTTATGTCCGGACTAAAAATTAACTTCCACAAGTGTGAAGTTGTGTCCATAGGGATGGGCGCGGCCGAAAGTGAACGGGTGGCCAACTTGCTGAATTGCAAGCTTGGAAAGTTCCCGTTTACCTACCTCTGCCTCCCGATCGCAGAGAAGAAATGCTCGATTGCCGATTGGGAACCTCTCAACACTAAGGTGACGGACCGGGTATGTCCATGGAGAGGTTGATTTATGTCATCAGGGGCACGACTAATCCTTACTAACTCTAGCCTCTCGTCCCTACCCATGTTTGCCATGGGTATGTTCTTGTTGGCTGATGGGGTCCATAAGAAAATGGACACTCCCCGGGCACGTTTCTTTTGGGAAGGTGCGGGCCCTAAATGGAAGTACCACATGGTTAAGTGGCAAGCCGTATGTAGACCTAAAGCCCAGGGGGGCCTCGGGGTCATCAACTCTAAGCTGATGAACATTGCACTTATGTGCAAGTGGATCTGGAAGCTGTCCCAGGGAGGGACCAGTCTCTGGATTGACCTCCTTCGTGCCAAGTACTTCCCGCATGGGCATTTCTTTGAGGCATCTCCTCACGGGTCACCTTTCTGGACCTCCATCCAATCCCTCAAACCATACTTCGCCAGGGGCACGAGGTTTACGGTTAACAACGGCCGCTCCATCCGGTTTTGGCACGACGTTTGGATTGGCCAGCAACCCCTTTGGTCTGAGTTCCCCCATCTCTACGCCATCGCGGTTGAGCCCAATCAACTGGTGGCGTCGGCCCTCAGCACCACCCCGCCCCCCATATACTTCCGAAGGGAGCTCGTGGGACCGGAGCGGTCCGAATGGGATCGCTTGCGGGCTATGACTGCGACCGTAAGCTTATCGGACTCCGTAGACGAGGTCTCTTGGAGACTCTCGGGCTCTGGCAAGTTCACTGTCAAGTCATTGTATAGAGAGCTGTGCCGCGGGCATGCCCCTATGGCAGCCACGGGGCTTTGGAAGGCGCGAATCCCGCTAAAAATTAAGGTCTTTCTTTGGCAATTATGCCAGGATCGCCTCCCTACCTCTATCAATATAGCTAAGCGCAATGGCCCTGCTTCCGGACCGTGCGCTTTGTGTCATAACGCGGAAGATGCTGACCACGCGTTCTTTCGCTGCCCTTTGGCGTGGTTTGCTTGGAGTGTGGTCAGGGAGGCCGCTGGGGTGGATTGGGATCCACGCTCACGCTCTGAGCTTGTGTCTTACTTATCTTTGATCCCGGGCTCTTTGCGCCGGATAATGTGGACGTGTGCTGCGGCCTTGCTATGGGCCTTATGGCATATTCGTAACAAGTTTTCTATTGAGGGAGCGTTTCCCTCTCACCCCGCCGATGTTATCTTCAAATGCATCTTATTCTTGCAGCAGTGGGCGCCGTTGGGAAGACAACAGGATGCTGATCACCACCGACAAGCTATCGCACGGCTCCGCACCGTCTACTCGGCGACCCGAGCCTCGTCGCCTCCTCCGTCTGCTACCTTATAGGGATAGGCGGCCCTTTTGGTCCTGCTTCTTATGAGCCTGCGTGCTCGTTATTCTGGCTAGCTATGCCATGTAACGCACTTATCACCGCTCTCGCCTTTTGGCTCTTTCTCCGAAACTTGGCTGTCTAGCTTCGGTTCCGTTTAGTTGGTCTTGTTCCTTGTTTGCACGCTGCCTATTGTTGAGGGCTTTATTAATTTAAAGTCGGACGTCTCTGACGTCTATGTTCTAAAAAAAATACAAGTGAGCACACATGTCTCAACTGAAAAATCAGTTGACATGCAACACTAAACTGAACATTCAGTTCACAGTACAATGCACTCAAAGTTTGACATTGCCATATGTCAAACAAGGTCATCCACTCAATAAACAACAAGAAAATCCAGGGGATCGGACACACATTTGACTCTACCATCTGTACCGAAACAGGGGATCAAACCCACATGCTTTTGCTCAAAACCCAAAGTTACCAAGCCGGAAAGGCACTGGTCAGCTGGCAACGCCATGGCCAGGAGGAAGGATGGAGACTTGGCCTTCTCCTTCTTAGCCCAACTCCAACGTGCGACCCATTCTGTCCGTAACAAAGCAGGCCTTCCAACGCGCGGGTGCAAATGGAACGTCGTCCGTTTTCTGTCCGTTTTTAACCCATTCCCGACCCAAGTTTGGGCCGAGTGTGCGGCCGAACGAACACGCGCGGACAACACGTGGCGCTTGCCCATGTCCTCCCCTGGCCCACCCGTCAGGGACGCAAACCTCCCTTTTTATATCCCCCCCGGGTTCCAGCCGCACCCTCGCCACCGGCGCCGCCATTGCCGTTGTGCAGCTCGGCCGCGCGCTCGCCCTAACCCTTGTCGCAGCCCCAGTTCCCTTGACGCCCCCGAGCTACCCAACCACGACCACTTGATTTGCGCACCCGACGGTCGGATTTGTAGTGGATCCGGCGGGATTTGAGCTTGCCCGGCGATGAGGGGCCGTGTCGTGCCATGGACTGGCCGGGCATAGGGCCAGAAGGCCCCGGCAAGGCCGCATGGCCGCATGCAGGTACTGACTCCACCTCTAGCCGCTCGGATCTACACCGTCGGCATTTCGCCGACAAGTACACGAACGGCCGTCGGCCGGGTTCGGTGCTGGCCCAAAGGCTCGTCGGCGCACCGTTGCTACTCATAAAGTGCGACGACTGCCCAAGGAAGGTCTTGCGCCGTATCTACAACGCTAGAACATCCCGTGAGTGTTCTTCAAGTGCTCAAACGATGGGGTATGTGCTACTTTAGCTTCGGTTGTGCTCTCGAATTTGACTAGTTGTACTAACTGCAATTTTTATTGTGTAGAATGGATGCAACTTTTGGTATTGGGAAGAAGAATACATCAATATATTGATAAAGCGCAAATTAGTATATGTTCGTGCACTTTTAGCTAGAATAGAGGCTAGAGATGAGACTAGTGCACTTGTTGCTAGAATAGAGGCCAGAGATGAGACTAGATGCGAGGTAGCAACATCTGCTTCTTTAGACTTGAAGAAGAAAGAAGCACGCACGATTGAGCCTCCGCAGATTAACAATGAATGCATCAAGAAGGCACTAATCCAACTTACGGGAGCAGTTATGGAAGTTGGTTATCTTCTAAAATGTCTGCTTGTCGTTCTTGTTTTCTTTGTTGTTGCTTTTCTAATCAAAATTTGGTGATGTGCTTCCATGCATCAATACCAATGACGAAAATAAAAGATATGTGTTTGCAAAAGAAATGTATGCGAACGAGATGCGGCCGAAATGCAGCCGTGCATTGGGCGCACGGCCGCGCATCCACAAATCCAGGCGGACACGACCCATTGCCACTCCCAAACGGACGAAAAGCGAATGAAACAGACGTCCGTTTGCGGTCGCGTGTTGGAGTTGACCTTAGTCAGTGGGCGGTCACCAACTCCACCAGCACCCCAGCAGCACACGACATGGCACAACAGTGGGCATGGCGTAGCAGATCATCTGCGCACTGGAATGCAGATCACTACTTGCCTTGTTCTACTAGGCAGTGATGCAACCGGGTTGGGTGGCATGGACACTAATTGCAGAGTGATAAGCAGAGCACTACCACTGCCACTACTTGCAAAGAGATAAGCAGAGCCAACAGTAACCTAGGAGGAGAAGAGGTGAACTTGGTGACGGCCTAGGTGTCCTCGGAGATGGTGTGCTTGGTGAGCTCTCTGGGGAGGATGAGGAGGTAGCCATGGCTATGGGTGGAAGAAACCTGGATGACAAGGGGAAAGGGGGAAGAAAGGCGAGGGGATACGAGGATTTACAGCCGGGGGTATGCCGGAGGAGGTACGCTGGCCTCGAGGCGGCGGGCGGCGGCGTCTTGAGAGAGAAAATTTGATATTTGCCACTTTTTATACGTGGCTTCCCAAAATTGCCACTTCGAACAAAGGGATTAGGGTGAGTGCTCAGTCACCTTGGATCAACCATTTGCTTTTTGCGGACGATAGTTTGATCTTCATGCAAGCAAAGGAAGACAGTGGCAGGAGATTGTATCAAATTCTCAGAATTTATGGGGACTGTTCAGGATAGTGTGTGAACAGAGACAAAAGCCCAATATACTTCAGTCCCAACACTCCAGAAACTTCTCGGGTTGCCCTAAAAAATTTGATGGGCATTTTCGTGGAAGCATTCAGTGAGAGGTATCTAGGTCTTCCCAACTGCGTTTGGATGCATAAAGAGTGGTATCTCTGATCATATTGGCGAAAGAATCCGAAGCAAGCTGAATAGTGGATGTGAGAGACTGGTGTCATGTGCCGCTAGGGAAGTCTGACTGAAGTCAGTTATTTAGGCTATACCAACATTCTCAATGAGCTGTTTTAAGCTGACACAAAAAGTTTGCAAAGGTATTTCCTCGAGTATGGTGAAGTATTGGTGGAGTAGCTCTCTCGATCGGCGCTCTATGCACTGGGTTGACTGAGATACACTCGCATCGGCTAAAGTTGGGGGAGGCATGGGCTTTCACAACCTTCAGATCTTCAATTTGGCCATGCTAGGCAAACATGGCTGGAGATTGACAACAAGTCCGGTCTCTCTCTGTGCCCGCGTGCTGAAAGGGAGGTACTTCCCGTCCTGCATTTTCATGCAGGCTACTGTACCGATGGGCGCGTCAGCCACCTGGCGGGCCATCATTACAGGGAGAGAAGCGCTGAATGTGGGTATGATTTGGCAAATCGGAGACAGAACTTCCGTCTCGATTTGGGTTGATAGTTTGGTTACGAAAACAGCAGCAAACACGACAGAAGAAGCAACGACTGACGAGGTAAAGTTACGTAAGGTGATTCTGCGAAAATATAAAGTAGCTCCATGAAAACTCAAATGCAATGCCACTTAGCCACCTCTATGCTTCAACAGCTGCAGGACAAAAGCGAGGACAGTGACGATGAACACCAAAAGACAGAACAAGAGGATCCCCAAAGAACACCACCCAGCAAAGAACGGGTTGAACAGTCAGCAGCAGCAACGACAACTAAACAGGTGAAGTTGCGCAAAATGTTTCTACAAAATATAGCTTAATCTCAATAAAAGAACACCTATTCAGAAACAAATAGATCGAAACATGCACCGAACGCTTTGCTATTTTCAGGTCATAGCTGTTATGATTAAAATAAAGAACCAAATTAATTATTTAACGCTTTTTCAATGATACTGCAGAAACACGAAGAAAGCAACCACATAGGTAAAATTAATGAAGCAAACACTCAGATTGTTCTACAAAAACTTGGTTATAATATTTCAGAGAAAGAACCAGACACTATCGAAGAAAACCTTACACCGTCGTACGACGATGATTCTTCTATCATACAGTTTACTGCCAACCTGGTTGAGACTGATAAACAAGACGACTCAAACAAAGGTACATCAGAAACTGGACAAAAGGGTACTGACAAATCAAGCTTCAGATGTACAACGCAAAAAGGACAACATCACATGCCACCAGAAGCAAAACGAGAACAACAAAGGAACAACACTGGACAAAACATATCTTCTAGCATCAAAGCAGGCAAGACAATATAAACTTAATTGCTATCTTGCAACTTGAAATTATTTACATTAAATTCAAAAATCATCCCAGGTAGAAAGGAAGAAGGGGGAAAACATAGAGATGCCGTCAACAAAGCCATCGAAGACCTGTACAACACGGTATGCAAGCCATGGACAAAGAAAGAGAGGTAAGTTCATGTAACTAACACGCAACATATTCTTACATACAATGATTTTAACTGTACCATGTATAAAATAAAATATTTTTGTAAATATACTTTCCAGGGATGAGCTTTTCATTACTACGGACAGGTTCGATGTCAATCTAGGTCATGTCGCTTTAAGCTTCAAGGTCGATAAACCAGTAAGCAGCGAAGCAGTCGAGCCCATGCTAACGATCTTGAGAAAACAACTCATTGGCACAGGGAAAAAGATTCTATCGTTAAGAAACACTGTAAGTAAAGATCACAACAAAAGGATCACGTTTAAAACAATGAAATATCAGTTTATTAATAGATAAATTTCATCTATAACTGAACTGACAAATTCCCTTTGTGTATGTATGACAAAACAAGCAACACTCAATAAAAGAAGCCGACGACGAAGATCCAATGTGCTACAAAAATTATGATGAAGCACATATTAGAAAAAACTAGTACGTGCAAGGCTTAGAATATTTTGCAACATAGAATAAGAAGAAAAGCTGCAAGATTATAACATGGTAAGGAGATCAGCTGATACAAAAACAAAATAAAATTATGTAACTTATGCAAAGTTCTCTTTCATGGCATGCAAACCATTTCTAAATCTAACAAGATTTCCAAATGTTTTCTTTTTATTTTCAGTTTTGCAGTTCCTTCTACCATGTGCGATGCGCGGGTTTAAGAAACACGAAACTATAAGCCATTACTTCACCGTCGCAGTTGATAACCCGCAAGTATACGGGATAGTTGTAGCCTCTTTCGATAAGTAAGAGTGTCGAACCCAACAAGGAGCTAAAGGTAGAACAAATACTCTCTCAAGTCCTATCGGCCACTGATATGACTCGACGCACGCTTGACGTTCGCTTTACCTAGAACAAGTATGAAACTAGAAGTACTTTGTAGGTGTTGTTGGATAGGTTTGCAAGAAAGTAAAGAACGCGTAAATAAAAGCTAGGGGATTTTTAGATAAAGAAGCAATAAAGTAAATATAGCGAGTGTGGAAAAGTGGTGGTAGGAGTTATGGAATTGTCCCTAAGCAATTGACTAGGTTACTAGACCGGTAATCACTATTGCAATTCTATCTGAGGGAGAGGCATAAGCTAACATATCATCCCTTACTTGGAATTCTATGCACTTATGATTGGAACTCTAGCAAGCATCTGCAACTACTAAAGATTCATTAAGGTGAAACCCAACCATAGCATTAAAGTATCAAGTCCCCTTTATCCCATACGCAAACAACCTACTTACTCGGGTCTGTGCTTCTATCACTCACGCCACCCACCATAAGCAAATCATAAACATATTGCAAACCCTACAGCGGGAATCCCTCACGCTTGCGCGACACAGAGGGCACAATAGGACAGCACCAATAATAAAACATGCAACTCAAACCAATCATAGAAATTCATCAATCACCAATAGGGCAACGAAAATCTACTCAGACATCATAGGATGGCAACACATCATCGAAAAATAATATGAAGCATAAAGCACCATGTTCAAGTAGAGGGTACAGCGGGTTGCGGGAGAGTGGACCGCTGTAGATAAAAGGGGGAAGGTGATGGAGATGTTGGTGAAGATGGCGGAGGTGTTGGTGGAGATCGCGGTGATGATGATGGGCCCTGCGGTGTTCCGGCGCCACCAGAAGCAAGGGGGAGAGAGCCCCCCTTCTTATTCTTCTTCCTTGACCTTCTCCCTAGATGGGAGAAGGGTTTCCCCTCTAGTCCTTGGCTCCCATGGCTTGGGAGGGGCGAGAGCCCCTCCGAGATTGGATCTATCTCTTTGTTTCTGCATTCTCAGATTCTACCCCTTCATCGTTTTTTAAATATCCGGAGATCCGTAACTCCGATTGGGGTGAATCTTTCGCCCAGATCTTTCTCATAAAATTATCTTTCTTGCGCCCGAAGAAGAGCATCAACCGCCTTACGGGTGGACCACAAGGGCCAGGGGCGCGCCTAGGGGGGGGGGGGTAGGGCGCCCCCCCCTACCTCGTGACCACCTCGGACATCGTCTCGCGTTGATTTTACTTCCCAAAAATCATAAATATTCCAAAAAAAATCTCCGTCCGTTTTTATCCTGTTTGGACTCCGTTTGATATTGGGTTTCTGCAAAACAAAAAACATGCAACAGACAGGAACTGGCACTGGGCACTGGATCAATATGTTAGTCCCAAAAAATAGTATAAAAAGTTGCCAAAAAGTATATGAAAGTGAATAATATTGGCATGGAACAATCAAAAATTATAGATACGACGGAGACGTATCAGCATCCCCAAGCTTAATTCCTGCTCGTCCTCGAGTAGGTAAATTATAAAAAAGAATAATTTTTGATGTGGAATGCTACCTAGCATAATCTTGATCATATGTCTAATCATGGCATGAATATTAAGACACGAGTGATTCAAAGCAATAGTCTATCATTTGACATAAAACAATAATACTTCGAGTGTACCAATAAAGCAATCATGTCTTTTCAAAACAGCAAGGCAAAAGCAAGCTTATCCCTACAAAATCATACAGTTTGGCCATGCTTCATTTTCGTCACACAAAATGCCCCCATCATGCACAACCCCGATGACAAGCCGAGCAATTGGTTCATACTTTTTAACGCGCTTCAGCTTTTTCAACCCTCACGCAATACATGAACGCAAGCCATGGATATAGCACTATAGGTGGAATAGAATATAATGATGGAGGTTATATGGAGAAGACAAAAAAGGAGAAAGTCTCACATCGACGCGGCTAATCAACGGGCTATGGAGATGCCCATCAATTGATGTCAATGCGAGGAGTAGGGATTGCCATGCAACGGATGCACTAAGAGCTATAAGTGTATGAAAGCTCAACAAAACAAACTAAGTGGGTGTGCATCCGAGTTGCTTGCTCATGAAGACCTAGGGTATTTGAGGAAGCCCATCGTTGGAATATACAAGCCAAGTTCTATAATGAAAATTCCCACTAGTATATGAAAGTGACAACATAGGAGAAAATCTATATGAAGAACATGGTGCTACTTTGAAGCACAAGATCTGAGACTCACTACATGAAGAACATGGTGCTACTTTGAAGCACAAGTGTGGAAAAAGAGATAGTAACATTACCCCTTTTTATTTTTTTTATTTTTTTTCTTTTTTTTTCTTTGGCCTTTTTTTTCTTGGCCTTTCTTTTTTTTCTTTTTTTTCTTTTTTTCTCTTTTTATGGGGCAATGTTCTATAATGATGATCATCACACTTTTATTTACTTACAACTCGATATTACAACTCGATACTGGAACAAAGATATGACTCTATATGAATGCTTCCGGCGGTGTACCGGGATGTGCAATGATCTAGTGTAGCAATTGACATCAAAAAGGACAAGCCATGAAAACATCATGCTAGCTATCTTACGATCATGCAAAGCAATATGACAATGAATGCTCAAGTCATGAATATGATGATGATGGAAGTTGCATGGCAATATATCTCGGAATGGCTATGGAAATGCCATGATAGGTAGGTATGGTGGCTGTTTTGAGGAAGATATAAGGAGGCTTATGTGTGATAGAGCGTATCATATCATGGGGTTTGGATGCACCGGCGAAGTTTTCACCAACTCTCGAGGTGAGAAAGGGCAATGCACGGTACTGAAGAGGCTAGCAAAGATGGAAAGGTAAAAGTGCGTATAATCCATGGACTCATATTAATCATAAAGAACTCATATACTTATTGCAAAAGTTTATTAGCCCTCGAAGCAAAGTACTACTACGCATGCCCCTAGAGGGATAGATTGGTAGGAAAAGACCATCGCTCGTCCCCGACCGCCACTCATAAGGAAGACAATCAATAAATAAAATTGTGCTCCAACTTCATCACAAAGCGGTTCACATACGTGCATGCTACGGGAATCACAAACCTCAACACAAGTGTTTCTACTAATCCACAGTCACCCACTAGCATAACTCTAATATCACCACCTTTATATCGCAAAACTATTGCAAGGAATCAAACATATCATATTTAGTGATCTATAAGTTTATGTAGGATTTTATGACTAACCATGTGAATGACCAATTCATGTCATCTCTCTAAATAGATATAAGTGAAGCAAGAGAGTTTAATTCTTTCTACAAAAGATATGCCCATGCTTTGACAAATATAAGTGAAGCAAAAGAGCATTCTACAAATGGCGGTTGTCTATATGAAGAGAAAGAGGCAATCCAAACTTCAAATGATATAAGTGAAGCACATGAAGCATTCTATAAAGCCATACTCAAAAGATTTAAGTGAAGTCCAATGAGCATTCTATAAATCAACCAAGGACTATCTCATACCAGAATGGTGCATAAAAGAAAAATAAAAACCTAATTGCAAAAGACGCTCCAAGACTTGCACATAATGCATGAACGAAACGAATCCAAAACATACTGATACTTGTTGAAGAAAGAGGGGATGCCTCCCCAGCATCCCCAAGCTTAGACGCTTGAGTCTCCTTGAATATTTACTTGGGGTGCCTCGGGCATCCCCAAGCTTGAGCTCTTGCCTCTCTTCCTTCTTCTCACATCGAAACATCCTCGATTAGGCACTACATCCACACAAAACTTCAACAGAAAACTCGGTAAGATCCGTTAGTATAATAAAGCAAATCACCACTCTAAGTACTGTTGCAAACAAATTCATATTTTGTTTTTGCATTGTGTCTACTGTAATATAACTTTTTCATGGCTTAATCCACTGATATAAATTGATAAATTCATCAAAACAAGCAAACTATGCATCAAAAACAGAATCTGTCAAAAACAGAACAGTCTGTAGCAATCTGAACATCCACCATACTTCTGATACCCTAAAACTTCTACCAAAATTAGGAAAAAATAAACAAGTTGTATAGCAAGACAGTGCAAAAGGAATCAGAACCGATTGACGTTCCAGTTAAAAATGTAAAATCGCGCACTACAGCCAAAGTTTCTGTCCTGCACCGTACAAACCAACAAGCATTGCAAACATCCTAAAGGCAAACCTTGGCACATTATTTTTATAATACAATGGAATTATACAAGGGGATAATTATTTTTATTGACAAGTTTCTGTAATTAAGATTCACAAAGTTCCCATGGGCCTGAACAAGTTTAAGGACGTCCCCCACTTTCACAATGCTCGTCTCTCTCACTTTCACTTCTCTTTTTTTGAAAAGTTTTGGGTTCCCCTCTTTATTTTTGTTGTTTTTAAACTATATGAAAGCACTCAACAGAAATAAATGACTCTCTAAAACTTCCGGGTTGTCTCCCTGGCAGCGCTTTCTTTAAAGCCATTAAGCTAGGCATTTTGTGCTCAAGTAGTGAATCCACCCGGATCCCAAGGTATGTCAAAGCCAATTTTAATTAACAATGATTTGTAATTTAGAAGTGAGCACAAAGTAACATAAATCATGTAATGACGAAGTCTAACTCTCTTCCTATGCATCGGCATGTCATAAAAGAACAATTCATGCACACCAAGTAAAGGCCAATGCATAGTATAAGCAGTTTCTTGCAATTTTATCGTGTGGGAAACATAGAGAGGTGGAGATATAGTTCCTCTCTCATAATAATTGCAAGTAGGAGAAGCAAGCACATGCATATTATATTCATCAGAATCATCATGTGTAGTAGTAAAAGGCAACCCATCAATATAATCCTTAATATGCAAGCTTCTCCGATATAGTGTAGTCGGGAGAATTCAAAAAGATAATAGGACTATCATGCGTGGGTGCAATAGTAACAATTTCATTCATAACATAAGGAACTATAGCAAGTTCATCTCCATAAGCATAATTCATATTGGCATCTTGGCCACAAGCATATCAAGCATCATCAAGAAGGGATATTTCAAGAGAATTAATGGGATCATAATAGTCATCATAGCAATCATCCTTCGGTAAGCACGAAGGGGAATTAAACAGTGTATGAGTTGAAGAGTTACTCTCATTAGAAGGTGGGCACGGGTGATCAATCCGCTCTTCCTCCTTTTGTTCTTCGCTCTCCTCATCATCTTTTTCATCCAATGAGCTCACAGTTTCATCAATTTCCTCTTCCATAGGCTCCTGCAAAATATTAGTCTCTTCTTGGACAGCGGGGTAAGCCTCGATATATTGTTTAACATAGGCATTAGAAGCATAATTCTCATAACAATATTCAAGTATGGCAAAATTTTCAGATTTGTAAAGAGTAGCATCATACTTTTCAATCAAAGTAGCAATTCCAAAAGCACCCTTAAAAGCAACAAATTCTTCAATTTGTTGAACATCATAGTAACTATAAACACCCTTTGCATACGAAGATAAGATCCCATTATCAATAAACTCACATTGGTAGGGAAGGTGTTTTTTAGGGTTTTCAGAACAACAAGTGTAAGGGCATATTTATCCCTAAGGTGTTTTGGTGATTGATGACAATGCTTTTGCGGACTAATCGTGTGACTTGAGTTTCACAAACGCTTCATCACTAGGCACGAGACGATTCGGTGCCCCTCGAAGACTATTGAAGATGGCGTTGTTCTATGTTTCTTTTTGGTGCATTTGAGTCATAGGAGGGCCGTACTATTAAGAGGGGGTCCGCGTCGGAAAGGTTTGGGTGGAATCATCACGTACACGTTTCCCTCCTTGCCTCCACCTTTCCTTTGCACTTTGGAGCTTCCCTCTGTTATCCTCTTTGTGCTTTTTCTGGCGGCTACTGCTGAACTTGCAGTAGTACTGCTCCCTGGAGCGGTAGTACCGCAAGCACCTGCGGTAGTACCGCTGGAGCCCACGGTAGTACCGCTCCTCTGGAGTCTTAGTACAGTGGCTCCCAGGCCTAGTGCCGCTCCGGTACGGTAGTAGGGGCGAATGTAATTTTTTACATCCGCGCCCCCACGGTAGTATCGCTCGTCCAGCACGGTAGTACCGCGGGTGCCCACGGTAGTACTGCTCCCCTGGAGTCGTAGTACCGTGGCCCTCATGCCTAGTACCGCTGCGTCGCGGTAGTAGGAGCGGATGTAATTTTTTACATCTGCGCCTCCATGGTAGTACCGCGCTTTGTGCGCGGTAGTACCGCGCGCGGCTTGGTTCAGCTGGTATACGGTAGTACCGCTCCCTAGTGGTAGTACCGCGTCGGATTTTTGCATTGTTTCGTTTCCAGCGGAAGTAGGCACGGATGTATTTTTATTCATTCGCGCTCTTCGTGGGCTAGGGCTTTCCTGCCTTGCGGTAGTACCGCAAGGGAGACCGGTAGTACCGCGCTAGCGGAAGTACTGCTCTCAGTCAGGCATGTCCTAGTCTCTGCTGCTGCCGCGGAAGTACCGTGGTCACTCACGGTAGTACCGCGGTGCCTTGCGATAGTACCGCGCTCCAGGAGCGGTAGTACCGCATGTCACAGGCTGGACATGTGGATAACGGTTGGATCTTTTCCTTGACTATAAAAGGGGTGTCTCCTACCTCTAGTTGACTACCTCTTCCACCTCTAAGCTCCATTGTTGCTCCAAGCTCCATTTTCGCCCGATCTCTCTCCCTAGCCAATCAAACTTGTTGATTTGCTCAGGATTAGTTGAGAAGGCCTCGATCTACACTTCCACCAAGAGAGATTTGATTCCCCCCACTTATCCCTAGCGGATCTTGTTACTCTTGGATGTTTGAGCACCCTAGACGGTTGAGGTCACCTCGGAGCCATACTCCATTGTGGTGAAGCTTAGTGGTGTCGTTGGGAGCCTCCAATTAAGTTGTGGAGATTGCCCCAACCTTGTTTGTAAAGGTTCGGTCGCCACCTTCAAGGGCACCAATAGTGGAATCACGGCATCTCGCATTGTGTGAGGGCGTGAGGAGAATACGGTGGCCCTAGTGGCTTCTTGGGGAGCATTGTGCCTCCACACCGCTCCAACTGAGACGTACTTCCCCTTAAAAGGAAGGAACTTCGGTAACACATCCTCGTCTCCACCGGCTCCACTCTTGGTTATTTTGCGCCTTTACTTTTGCAAGCTTACTTGTGTTGTATCCCTTGCTTGCTCGTGTGTTTATTGTTGTTGCATCATATAGGTTGTTCACCTAGTTGCATATCTAGACAACCTACTTTGATGCAAAGTTTAAATTGGTAAAGAAAAGCTAAAAATTGTTAGTTGCCTATTCACCCCCCTCTAGTCAACTATATCGATCCTTTCAATTGGTATCAGAGCCTCGTCTCTTTATTAAGGACTTTGTCGTCCGAAGAATATGGTTGACACCATAGACGGTGGGGAGGAGGAGCACTCTGGTGTGAATCCGATCTTGTCTACGGGTAATGGGGAAACCACGGTGTCCCGTGAGGAATTCAATGTGGCCTTGGACACATTGAAAACCTCCATGACAACCACGGTTGAAAGCTTGTTTAATAAATTCTTAGAAGGACTTAAACTACCTACCTCGCCGTTGAAAGTGGGTGATCCCGCTAACAAGGTGACGGATGCTAACTCCGACAAGGGGGAAGCTAATAGTGAGAAGGGTCCTTCTACTAGTGGTAGAAATGGCACCGACATCTTTGCCCATGTGGAACCTCCAATTTATGGAGGACCGATTCCCTCTACTCATTTAAATCATGCCGGTCCTCCTCCTAAGATTGTGAAAATGAGGATTTTGATTCTTGGGTGTATCGCTTCAAGCATCATTTAAATCATGTGAATACTAATCTTTGGAGAATCATTGAAGAAGGTTTCTATCCACATGACCGAAGCAACTTCACCCCGAGAGAAGTGGTGGATAATCAATTCAATGAGAGTGCTCTCTTCATCATCCAAGATGCAATCCTTCCCGAAGATCTCCCTCAGCTTCGACCTCATGCCATGGCCGAAGACGCATGGCAATGTGTCGTGTCTCTCTATCGAGGAAGTGCTAGCATTCAACGCTCCAACTATGAAGTGGTACAAGATGAAGCCGATGAGTTTGCAATGAAAGAAGATGAAGAACCTCGTGAGCTCTTTTGAAGAGTGACCAAACTCGCGGTCTCACTCCGAGATCATGGGAGCAAGGACACGGATGACAATTGGATCAAGCGCAAGTTCCTCAAGGCCATGATGCCCTTGTTGGAAATATGCCCTAGAGGCAATAATAAAAGTATTATTATATTTCAATGTTCATGATAAATGTCTTTTATTCATGCTATAACTGTATTATCCGGAAATCGTAATACACGTGTGAATACTTAGACCACAATATGTCCCTGGTGAGCCTCTAGTTGACCAGCTCGTTGTGATCAACAGATAGTCATGGTTTCCTGACTATGGACATTGGATGTCGTTGATAACGGGATCACATCATTAGGAGAATGATGTGATGGACAAGACCCAATCCTAAGCATAGCATAAAAGATCGTGTAGTTCGTTTTGCTAGAGCTTTGCCAGTGTCAAGTATCTCTTCCTTCGACCATGAGATCGTGTAACTCCCGGATACCGTAAGAGTGCCTTGGGTGTATCAAACGTCACAACGTAATTGGGTGACTATAAAGGTGCATTACAGGTATCTCCGAAAGTATCTATTGGGTTGACACGGATCGAGACTGGGATTTGTCACTCCGTATGACGGAGAGGTATCTCTGGGCCCATTCGGTAATGCATCATCATAATGAGCTCAATGTGACCAAGGTGTTGGACACGGGATCATGCATTACGGTACGAGTAAAGTGACTTGCCGGTAACGAGACTGAACAAGGTATTGGGATACCGACGATCGAGTCTCGGGCAAGTAACGTACCGATTGACAAAGGGAATTGCATACAGGGTTTGATCGAATCCTCGACATCGTGGTTCATCCGATGACAACATCGAGTAGCATGTGGGAGCCATCATGGGTATCCAGATCCCGCTGTTGGTTATTGACTGAGAGCGTCTCGGTCATGTCTGCATGTCTCCCGAACCCGTAGGGTCTACACACTTAAGGTTCGGTGACGCTAGGTTTATTAGGAAGACTAGTATGTGACTACCGAATGTTGTTCGGAGTCTCGGATGGGATCTTGGACGTCACGAGGAGATCCGGAAGGGTCCGGAGGTAAAGATTTATATATGGGAAGTTGTCAAACGGACACCGGGAAGTTTCGGGGTCATACCGGTATTGTACCGGGGCCACCGGAAGGGTTCCGGGGGTCCACCGGGAGGGGCCACCCCTCCCAAGGGGCCATATGGGCTGCGTGGGGCAGGGAGCCAGCCCCTGGTGGGCTGGCCGCACCCCCTCCCTTGGGCCCATGCGCCTAGGGTTGAGGGGGGAACCCTAGAGGGGGCGCCCCCCTTGGCTTGGGGGGCAAGCCACCCTCTCCCCTCTCCCCTAGGCCGCCGCACCCCCCATAGATGGGTTCTAGGGGGCCGGCCCCCTTCTCCCTTCCCCCTATAAATAGAGGGGTGAGGGGAGGGCAGCCGTACCATCCTCCCAGGTGCAGCCCTCCCCTCCCCAACACCTCTCCTCCTCCGTTGTGTGCTTGGCGAAGCCCTGTCGGAGTACTGCCTCTCCACCATCACCACGCCGTCGTGCTACCGGTGGAGCTGTCTTCCTCAACCTCTCCTTCCCCCTTGCTGGATCAAGAAGGAGGAGACGTCTCCCGTCCCGTACGTGTGTTGAACGCGGAGGTGCTGTCCGTTCAGCACTTGGTCATCGGTGATTCGAATCACGTCGAGTACGACTACATCATCACCTTGCAAGCTTCCGCACGCGATCTACAAGTGGTATGTAGATGCAAACTCTCTCCCTTGACTCGTTGCTTAGATGAACTCATAGATGGATCTTGGTGAAACCGTAGGAAAAATTTTAATTTTCTGCAACGTTCCCCAACAGCCCTACAACAAGGCCATGTCCTCCGTCATTCGTCAAAGACCGGACTTCCACTCCATGACCTCAAGTGAAGTGTTGGATGAGTTCGTTGCAATGAGCATCTTGGACAAGACCACCGACAATGCGGTGCTCCGTTCTCAAAGGGCAAAGAAGCCCAACCTTGCTTTGAAGGCCAAGGTTAGTATGGAATAAGAGGAAGAAGAGGAAGATGAGGAGAGCAACCCCGAAGACACCAAATATGATTATCATGAGCACATGGCTCTTGCTTCAAGACAATTTTGGAGCAAGAATAATACAAGACCCAACTTCAACAAGAACAACTCAAGTGGCTTCAAGGGCAAGCAACGAGTTAGAACTTGCTTCAACTATGGCAATGTGAGCCATTTCGTTGCGGATTGTCCTTAAAAGAAGCGGGAAGACAATGGTGGCAAGTTCATCCGAAAAGACAAAGCCAAGTCCTTCCCCAACAAGAACAACTTCACCAAGAAGACTCCTACTCATGGGTTGGTGGTTCAAGAAGAATACCACGAGGATGACGATGATGATGAAAATGGAGAAGCAATGGCCATGGCGTCCGTTGCCATTGCTACCACTCCCCGGGTGTCTCTCTTTGATTCACCCAACTAGAACATCACCGCCAAGTGACTCATGGCTAAAGCTTCCAACAAGGTAACCCCCAACATCAAAACCACCATCATTACTAATCCCTCCTTGGAGGATTGCATTGAACATGATGGGTCTAATGAGGAAGTGAATGAATTTGAGTCTTTTATGAGTAAGCTCAAGGGCAAATCCAAGAAGCACTTTGTTGCTCTCTTGGAACAACTTGGTGAGGCCAATGACATGATCGAGGCTCACGAAGAAACCATCTCTAAGATGGAAGGTCATAGTCGTGACTATGCCAATGAGATATCGGATCTCTCTAATGCTCTTGAGGAAGAGCGTGGGCATCGTTTGACTCTTGAGGAGTCATACAACGATGACCATGCTAAGTTAAAGAAAGAGCTTGATCATGCTCTTGTCGTGTCTAGTGTGCTAAGTTCCAAGAAGGCTAAACTTGGGGTTGATCATGCTAGACTCAAGGAGGAGTTTGAGGTACTTGACAAGGCCCACAAGGTCTTTAAGGGTGCTCACGCTAACCTCAAGGAGTCTCATGCTCAACTCCAAGTTAAGCTAACCAAGGAAAAGGCCACCTTCCCTCATATGGTATTAATTGATAATGCATATGCTACTAACCCGTGTTGTGAGCATGTGCATCTTGTGGAGGAGAATGCCAAGTTGAAGGATCAACTTGAGAAAGGCCTTGTGACTTGCATTCAAGGTGAGAAGAACCTCAACGACCTTTTGAGCAATCGAAAGGAAGTTGTGGCCAAGAAGGGAATTAGGTTTGCACCCAAGTCCAAGAATAAGAAGAAGAACGACAAGACCAAACGTCCTCCTCCTCTCAAGCAAACTTTTGTGAAAGAGGGAGAGGGTGCTCCTAAGGAGAAGAAGGAAAAAGTGAAGGGCGTTGATGTCAAAAAGGGCAAAACCATTTCCTCCAACAAAGCCGATGACTTTAACCCGTCATATGTGTTGTGCCGTGCTAGTGATGGACATGTTTATGCTAAATTTGTTGGTTCTCCTTATGAGTACATTGAATGGTCTATTTGGGTTCCTAAGACCCTTGTTACTAACATCAAAGGACTCATTACTAAATGGGTACCTAAAACCAAGCATTGATCTCTTATAGGTGTTTGCTTTCGGTGGGGGATCATGGTTGCTCGATAGTGGAGCAACAAATCATATGACCGGGAGCAAGGACTTGGTGGTGGACGTGCAAAAGATTCCATCTATGCCCACCAATGTCGAGTGGGGTGATGCCTCACATTCTAAGGTATTGGGTCTTGGCAAGGTTGTCATTTCTCATGATCTAACGATCGAGAAAGTCATGCTTGTTGAGTCCCTTGCATACAATTTACTTTCCGTTCGTCAACTTGCACTCATGGGCTTTGCCACTTTCTTTGACATTGATACTGTGGCCCTCTTGTGGAGCAAGACTCTTAAAGTAGCCTTTGTTGGGCATGTCGAGAACGGTCTCTATGTGATAAACTTTTCGGAGCGACCCACTAAGACCGCGACATGCCTAATGGCTAAAGTTGGCGTGGGATGGCTTTGGCATCGCCGTTTAGCCCACGCCAATATGAGATCTTTGCAAA
Organism: Triticum aestivum; assembly: GCF_018294505.1. Taxonomy (NCBI): domain Eukaryota; kingdom Viridiplantae; phylum Streptophyta; class Magnoliopsida; order Poales; family Poaceae; genus Triticum; species Triticum aestivum. The sequence continues at coordinate 148,020,951 of NC_057798.1, forward strand.
GTCTTCTCAAGGGGGACCATGTCCGTGGACTAACAAATGTTAGTTTTTCCAAAGACCGTGCTTGCAGTGCTTGTATTGAAGGAAAGCTTCATGAGAAGGCTCACCCTCCCACGACCATCATCTATTCGAAGAGACCCTTGGAGCTCCTTCACATGGATCTCTTTGGGCCCCCATCATTTGATAGTCTTGGAGGTAGAAAGTATTGCTTGGTGATTGTGGATGATTATTCAAGATATACTTGGGTATACTTCTTCAAGAGGAAGAGTGAGACTCAGCAAACCGTCATCGACTTTGCAAATGAAGCTCAACATCAACATAATGCAAAGATCTTGACAATAAGGAGTGACAATGGCACCGAGTTCAAGAACTACACCTTGGATGAGTTCCTTAGTGATGAGGGGGTCAAGCATCAATATGCTGCACCATATACCCCTCAACAAAATGGTGTAGCGGAGAGGAAGAACCGGACGTTGATGGATGCGGCAAGGACCATGATGGCGGAGTTCAAGTCTCCATACAACTTTTGGGCCGAAGCCATCAACACAGCGTGTCATGCATCCAATCGGCTCTATCTCCGCAAAGGCTTGAACAAGACTCCTTATGAGATACTCACCGGCAACAAGCCCAATCTCAAGTACTTTCGGGTGTTCGGGTGTAAGTGTTTCATTCTCAAGAAAGGTGTTCGTTTGTCTAAATTTGAGGCTAGAGCTTATGAGGGCATATTTGTTGGTTATGCTACAAACTCTCATGCTTACCGTGTTCTCAACAAGTCCACTGGACTCATTGAGGAGACGTGTAACATGGAGTTTGACGAAAATAACGACTCCCAAGGGAGCAAAGTGGTACTTGTGATGTAGGTGATGAAATTCCTCCCCAAGCCATAAGAAGAATGGTATTGGTCATATTCTACCCATTGAGGAATCCCTTGTGGCCGAAGAAGAAGGAGAATGCTCCACTCAAGTGGAGCCATCACCTCCTCAAGACCCACATGCTTCGGAAGAACAAAGTGAAGGCCCTCAACCTCGTGAACAGGACCAAGGGCAAGATCAATCTCAAGATGGTGGTGAACCTCCAAATGATGCCCAAGGTCAAGTTCTCCCCCTCGAGCAAGTTCAAGATCATGAGCAAGCTCAAGATCAAGAACAAGCTCAAGACGGCGCTCAAGATAATCAAGTTAACCCTCCTCCTTCCACATCCGAGGAGGAATTAGAGCGCCGTGCCGTGAAGATTGCTTCCAAACTCACCAGCAAAGGCCATCTCATGGAGAATGTGGTTGGAAGCCTAAGAAAGGGGGTAAGCACTCGTAGACAATTAGCAAACTATTGTGAACATCACGCGTTTGTCTCTTGTGTTGAACCCCAAAAGGTCTATGAGGCGCTCGAAGACTCGGATTGGCTCAATGCCATGCATGAAGAACTCAACAACTTTGAGTACAACAAGGTGTGGAGATTGGTGCCAAGGCCATCGGGGAACCACAACATCATTGGAACCAAGTGGATTTTCAAGAACAAGTAAGATGCTCATGGGAACATCATTCGCAACAAGGCAAGATTGGTAGCACAAGGCTACTCCCAAGTCGAGGGTATCGACTACGGTGAAACCTTTGCTCCCGTTGCTCGTCTTGAATCCATTCGTTTGTTGATTGCTTATGCTTCCCATCACAACTTTAAGTTGCAACAAATGGATGTGAAAAGTGCTTTTCTTAATGGTCCTATTAATGAGTTGGTCTATGTCAAGCAACCCCCCGGGTTCGAGGATCCCTACTTCCCGGATCATCTGTATCAACTCGATAAGGCACTCTATGGCCTTAAACAAGCCCCACGTGTGTGGTATGACCACCTTACCGAGTTGTTACAAGATCGTGGATTTGAGGTGGGGCAAATCAATCCCACTCTTTTTACTAAGAAGGTCAAAGGGGAGTTGTTTGTATGCCAACTATATGTTGATGATATTATCTTTGGTTCCCCTAACAAAGCTTTCAATGAGGAATTTGCCGCTCTCATGACCTCCAAGTTCAAGATGTCTTCGATGGGAGAGTTGAAGTTCTTCCTTGGTTTTGATATCAAACAAAGAAGAGAAGGAACCTTCATCAACCAAGCCAAATATACTCAAGACATGCAAAAAAGATTCAAGCTAAGTGATGTCAAGCCGGCTTCTACTCCAATGCCTACCAAGTGCCAACTTGACATTGATCCCAATGGTAAAGCGGTGGATCAAAAGGTATATCGCTCCATGATTGGCTCCTTGCTTTACCTTTGTGCATCTAGACCGGATATCATGTTGAGTGTGGGAATGTGTGCACAGTTTCAAGCTGCACCGAAGGAAAGTCACTATGTGGCGGTCAAGCGAATCTTTCGATATTTGGCTCATACCCCAAACTTTGGCTTATGGTACCCAAGAGGGGCAAACTTCAAGCTTCAAGGATATACGGATTCTGATTGGGCGGGAGACAAAGTGGATAGGAAGTCCACCTCCGGAGGGTGTCAATTTCTTGGTTGCTCTTTGGTGAGTTGGTCTTCCAAGAAGCAAAGTTGTGTGTCTCTCTCGTCCACCGAAGCGGAATATGTGGCGGCCGGTAGTAGTTGTGCACAAATCTTATGAATGAGGCAAACTGTAAAGGAGTACGGTGTCATTTGTGACAAAGTGCCTCTTTGGTGTGATAATGAAAGTGCCATCAAGATTTCTCTCAACCCGGTGCAACACTTCAAGACGAAGCATATTGAGATTCGGTATCACTTCATCCGGGATCACATTAGGCGAGGGGAGATCGAGCTCAAGTATGTCAACACTCATGATAACCTTGCAGATATTTTCACGAAGCGCTTGGATGAAGCAAAATTTTGCGAGTTAAGGCATGAGCTAAATATCATTGATTCGAGCAATGTGACTTGAACCCTTGCACCCCCCACCACACTCAACTTGTTGTCTAGTTTAGGTGTAGGCATGGACATAGGGGGAGTGTTGTTCTCTCAATGAACTCTCCCTCCCCCCATTATGCATAAATCGATCAACTCTTTCACATTAGCCATTTTTTATGGTACTTGTGCTTCAAAGACGAGTTTTGGTCATGGGCCCAAGGATAATTCTTCGCGGTGCCATACCAACTAACTCAAACATAGGTGGCTCCGGCCACCGCCCTCTCCTTTTGAGAGGTAGTGTCGCGTGGTTGCTCCTTGTTGTCTTTCTGCCTTGGGTTGTGCGTGTTCGTGTGGTGTCTCTTGTGCTAAAAGTTTCCTTGCAAAGACCTCTTTTTGTGTGTTGAAACCTGCTTTTTCTTGAGCTCACGGTACTACCACAGCCTACTACGGTACTGCCGCGTGTGGAGAGCACGGTACTACCGCCCCCACGCGACAGTAATTTTTTACTGCCGCCTGGGAGAGTGGTACTACCGCTTCGGTGCGGTACTTCCGCCCAAGCGGTACTACCACGATGATATGTGGTACTACCGCGCCCTCGTAGACGCGTGGGGATAAGGACGGGTAGGGGGAGTTCTAACTCCCCCATACCCATTCGTCAGTTTCCCCACTTCGTCTCCCTCTCTCTCCCTCGCTCAAGAACGGGGCCGGCGTCCCTCGCCGGATCTCCGCCTCCGGCCGCTCTCCTGCGATTCCGTCCGGTGGGATCGTTCCCCACCACGTGCTCTTGCCATGGACCAAGGTCTTTCCCCAACTCCTTCTCGTTTTTGTTGTTTTCTTTGCCTCTAGGTTTGTGGGGAAGACTTGTGTGTTCTTGAGATTTTTAGGCTAAATCTTTGCAAGAGTAGGATGTAGGAGAGTAGTATTGCATAGGGATTATACTTGTCTTTTTGTCCTGTGCTAGATTTGATCACCGTAGCACCGCCGTGGTTTCGTGGTTCTTTTCAGATTCAAACTTTCGTTTGGATCTGACGCGGCGCGGTACTAGCGCCCGTCTGGCGCGGTACTACCACTTGTCCGGTACTACCGCCCGTCTGGCGCGGTACTACCACACTCGCTGCGCACTAAAATTTTACTACCGCTCCCACCCCGGTACTACCGTGACCTTGCACGGTACTACCGCGACTTGGAGTGGTACTAAAATTTTAGTACCGCGGGCTCTGGCAGTACTACCGTGGATCACATCTATCTCATGGCAACTTTCACGTATATTTTCTCTGTGTTTCTTGTGCTTTGTCGTGGTCTTTGCATTGATCCTTTTGCTTGTCGTGGGTGCTTTGCGTTTTGTGTCTCAGGTGGTGGCTCTCGCCATTCCAATCCCAGTCGTGACGCTGGCTCCAAGCGCCTACGCAATCCAGGTGAAGCACCAGAGGGCTCCACTGCCCCCAAGCGCCATGTCAAGACATCAGCTAGTAAGCACAAGGAGCCCACTAAGGGTATGGACGAGATACCCCAATCTGAGTTCGTCCGTCTTAGGCAGCTCAACCCATATGTGAACCCTCGTGCTACTGTCAGAGGTTGTGAGCTGTTGTGGAACAAGCAACAGACTCTCACTTATCTGGATGTCATCAAGAACAAGCAGAATACTTACGTGGATGTGAAATGGATTGAAATGCATCACATGAGGAAGGACAAGTTTCGTGAGTACTTTGGAGAAGCTCTGGACTTGGTGGAGCAGTTTGGTATTGAACATGTGATCTCTTTTCACCTTGACTATGACCCTGAGCTTATCTGTCAGTTCTTTGCCTCAGTATACTTTCACCCTAACGAGGAGCGGAGGATGACTTGGATGACCAATGGCCGTAAGCTAACTGCTACCTGGAAGGAGTTCATGGATCTGCTCCAGGTTCCTGATGACGGGCTCGACACTCCCGTGGGTGTTCACCCCCATGCAAATTCTGAGTCTGCCAACAAGGACAAGCTTCAGCCATACTATGTTGAGAAGGCACTTGCCAATGGCAAGACGGCGTTGGTGCTCAACTCTTTTCTGGATATCATGTATCGCATCTTCCGCAACTCCTTGTTCCCTCGCATTGGTGACAAGGACAAGGTTCATGCCTATATGGTGGATATGATGCTCATATGCGAGGAGGCTCGTATGTCTCAGACTCAGCCACTTGATGTCTCACACATCATGTGGTGTGAGCTTCGGTTTGCGGTGTTCAACCACAAGGTGCCTATCTATGGGTGAGGGAGTCCTGGACTAGGGGGTGTCCGGACTGCCGGACTATCATCATCAGCCGGACTCCAGGACTATGAAGATACAAGATTGAAGACTTCGTCCCGTGTCTGGATGGGACTTTCCTTGGCGTGGAAGGCAAGCTTGGCGATACGGATATGTAGATCTCCTACCATTGTAACCGACTCTGTGTAACCCTAGCCCTCTCCGGTGTCTATATAAACCGGAGGGTTTTAGTCCGTAGGACGAACAACAATCATACCATAGGCTAGCTTCTAGGGTTTAGCCTCCTTGATCTCATGGTAGATCCACTCTTGTACTACCCATATCATCAATATCAATCAAGCAGGAGTAGGGTTTTACCTCCATTAAGAGGGCCCGAACCTGGGTAAAAACATCGTGTCCCTTGTCTCCTGTTACCATCCGCCTAGACGCACAGTTCGGGACCCCCTACCCGAGATCCGCCGGTTTTGACACCGACATTGGTGCTTTCATTGAGAGTTCCTCTGTGCCGTCACCGATAGGAAGGATGCCTCTTCCCGTCTTCAAAGACGGTATCTTCGCCAAAGGAGCCCTGGCCGCTGGCCAAACTATCCGGCTGGGTGGTTTTCTCATGACCGCCTGTTCGGCCACCGCTTCGACGATGACCTCTTGGGTCATCAAAAGCAATCTTCACGTCAACTCGGAATTCGCCGAACAGCTGGATCCAACAGAGCTCTCGTCCGTAAACGAACTCTTGGATTGCATCGCCACCCTGGGAGTCGCTACAGACTACAATCAGATTGGGCTTAAAACCGATCTGAGAGAGATTAACTCTCCTCAGGTTACCCACCACGTTGCGGTGGTAGAGGAACAACGCGGCGACTCTTCTCCTATATTGAAAACTAGTCATGTCCGGGCTTCCGAACCCTCCATGCCGGATTCCTGCGGGGGGACGGACTTCGATCAAGCACTGAACCTAAAGTCAGGCATCGGACCGGACTCGCTGGACAGTGTTCTACGATCCGAGCTTCCAAACTCGGAAACTTCTCGGCCCTTGAGCCTCGAGATGGGTAGGATTCCGGACTTAATTCCACCCACCCACCCAGACATATGTGATCTATCTCAAATCATGCAAGAGCCCGCTGAAACAGTACATCATTACTGGGCCAGATTCCTCCTGGTTATGGACAGGATAAAGGACTGCCGTGAGGAAAACGCAATTTCAATTTTCTGCAATAATTGCACGGACAAGGGAATTTTGAACGCCGTCAGTCGTCGCGAAATTACATGCTTCGCCGATCTGGCGTCCATAGTACGAAAGTACTGTGCGATGGAGAGTTTCCAGAAAACTGAAACTAAGTTTTGGGACAATCCGGCCCCGAATACAACTCTAGTCCGAAGTAAAGGGTGCATCACACTCAGGCAACATGTACAAAAACCAAAAAGCAAAAACCCCATAAAGGGCACAGAATCGTACTGGAGGGTTGGCTCAACGGACCCTGTAAAATTCACAATACAGAAGGCGCCACTTCAACACATAGCCTTCGAGCATGTTGGATATTGCGGCAGGTGGCTAAAAGTGGCGAAGAGCTTCTAGCCCCGGAGAGCCACTCCAATAATACCAGTACGGTGTCAACAGTCTTCGAGACTTTCGCATCGAATAATATGCGGAAACGAACAATCCGCAGCCTCGCCGAAGTCTACCAAGTAGCAACAACAAATCCTTGGAGCGACACGACCATCACCTTCAACGCCAGCGACGAACCTAAGTTCAGAACAGCCCGAGCACCAGCCGCATTGTTCCTCAGTCCAATAGTGGATGGCTTTCGTCTTACCAAGGTACTCATGGATGGCGGCAGCGGACTAAACCTCATCTACGAGGAAACTCTTCAAAAAATGGAAATACTGGAGCCGCATTGAGCGAAGCAGCACAACCTTTAAAGGAATAATCCCTAGTCGGGAAGCGCGCTGCACAGGAAAAATCACACTTGATGTGGTGTTCGGCTCGCCGGACAATTACAGGTCTGAAGAAGTAACATTCCAAGTGGCCCCGTTCAGCAGCGGATATCATGCTATATTAGGACGAGAGGCATTCACAATTTTTCAAGCAATACCCCACTACGGGTTCATGAAGCTTAAGATGCCTGGGCCCGGCGGAATAATCACTCTCGTTAGTGATCCAGATATAGCACTCCGTGACGAAAACAAGACAGCCGCATTAGCCCTAGAGGCACTATCCGAAGCTCTAGCGGCGGAGGAACTTACTGCACTGCGCTCTACGGTGAATAGGGATGATGTGATACTCGATAAGAGACCCAAGTCCACCTCTTTTAAACTAGCGGATGAAATAGTCAAATTCCAGGTCCATCCAATGGACCCAACAAAGACGGCCTCCATCGGGGCGTAGTTGAACCCTGATGTAGATGCCGCACTGCGAGAATTCCTTTGGGAAAATTGGGACATCTTTGCCTGGCACCCTTCAGACATGCCAGGAATCCCACGCAGATTGGTGGAACACAGCCTAAACATCCTAAAAGGATTCAAGCCAGTCAAACAGGCTCTTCGGCGATTTTCCGAACCTAAAAGACAGGCAATGGGAGAAGAGCTAGCCAAACTACTGGAAGCCGGATTCATCAGAGACATCAAACATCCGGACTGGCTAGCAAACCTGGTAATGGTACCAAAGAAGGATAAATCCTGGTGCCTATGTGTCGATTTTAAAGACCTCAACAAGGCCTGCCCAAACGACCCATTCCCCCTTCCCCGCATCGACCAAATAATCGATGCTACTGCAGGGCACGATTCATTGTGCTTCCTTGACGCATACTCCGGTTACCATCAAATTAAGATGGCGGAGGCAGACCAAGCCGCAACGACATTCATTACTCCATATGGACCATTCTGCTTCAACACGATGCCCTTCGGACTCAAAAACGCCGGCGCAACATATCAGCGCATGATTCAAACATGTCTGGCTACCCAGATCGGCAAAACAGTAGAGGCATACGTAGACGACGTAGTCGTCAAAACCAAACACGTCGAAACACTAGTAGACGATTTGAGGCTCACATTCGACAACCTCCGAGCATACGACATCAAGCTAAATCCGGAAAAATGTGTTTTCGGCGTACCGGCGGGAAAGATCCTGGGCTTCATCGTATCCAGTAGAGGAATTGAAGCAAACCCAGCCAAGATCCGAGCTCTGTCACAGCTGGACATTCCAAAAGACCTCAAACAAATACAAAAATTGACTGGATGCGTGGCGGCTCTAAGCCGCTTCATCTCCCGTTTGGGAGAAAAGGCATTGCCCCTCTATCGCCAGCTCAGGCGCACCGAACACTTTGACTGGACAGATGCTGCCACTGTCGGACTCGAAGAAATAAAAGCCATATTGGCAACAAACCCGGTCCTGGCTGCGCCTAACCTGGGCGAACCAATGTTGTTATATATCGCGGCAACACATCAAGTTGTAAGCGCGGTGCTCGTCGTCGAACGAGAAATAGAAGGGAACAAATTCCCTATTCAAAAACCAGTGTACTACGTATCCACTGTCTTAACTCCCTGCAAGTCCCGGTACCCACATTATCAAAAGATAGCGTACGCGGTGTTCATGGCATCCCGAAAGCTTCGACACTACTTTCAAGAGTGTTCGATAACAGTGTCCTCCAAAGTGCCCCTCAACGACATTATAAACAACCGCGACGCAACAGGCAGGATTGCAAAATGGGCCATTGAGCTCTTACCATTTGATATAACTTACAAACCTCGGCGAGCTATAAAGTCGCAAGTCTTGGCCGACTTTGTCGCTGAATGGACTGAAGCCGAACTCCCTAAAGAGTATGGCGCATACTCCAATTTGATTATGCATTTCGACGGCTCCAAAATGTTGGACGGCTTGGGGGCTGGCGTCGTATTGACGTCCCCAACCGGGGATACAGTCCAATACGTACTTCAGATAATGTACACGGACTCCAACAATGCAGCCGAATACGAGGCCCTCCTACATGGCCTCCGGATGGCAATCTCCATGGGCATTCAACGCCTAGAGGTGTGCGGGGATTCAAACCTTGCAATATCCCAAGTAAACAGAGACTTTGATGCCAAGGATCTGAAAATGCCAGCCTATCGTAACGTTGTCCTAAAAATGTCAGCTCGGTTCGAAGGACTCGAATTCCACCACGTAGCCCGGGATAATGACCAAGCAGCCAACGTATTGGCACGCATCGGCGCGAAACGCGATGCTGTCCCTCCAAACATCTTTCTGGAACGGCTCTTTAAGCCATCCGTACTATGGGAAGAGGAGTCTGGAAATAACAACCCGGAAGCAACCGCACTACCCAACACAGAACAATCTGACATACTCGGCGACTCAGCCAACGAAATAACACCTTCAGCCCACGAAATAATGGCAGTAATTGCCCCGTGGACAGAGCCATTCCTAGCCTACTTAATTAGGCAGGAACTTCCCAAAGACCAAAATGAGGCCCGCTGCATAGTTCGGCGATCTAAAGCCTACAAGGTACACGAGGGAGAACTGTAAAGAAAAGCACAACCGGAGTCCTTCAAAGGTATATCTCCGAAGAGGAAGGGCGAAACCTTCTGGCTGAAATTCATGCCGGCCTAGGCGGACACCATGCCGCAGCTCGGGCCCTTGTAGGCAAGGCCTTCCGTACATGATTTTATTGGCCGACGGCCCGGGCAGATGCTCAGGACTTAGTCCAAAGATGCGTCGGTTGTCAGCTCTTTGCTAATCAGAGCCATATGCCACCCACCGCCCTCAAAACTATACCCATTACCTGGCCGTTCGAGGTCTGGGGGCTTGACATGGTCGGACCCCTTAAAGGGGGAACCTACAAGCAAAGTTACATATTGGTCATGGTGGACAAATTCACCAAATGGATAGAGGCCAAGCCAGTTAAAATGGTAGAGTCCGGACCAGTGATAGACTTTATATCCGGGGTAGTACACTGTTATGGTGTCCCCCATAGCATCATTACCGATAACGGCACGAACTTCACGGCCGACGAGGTTAAATCATGGTGCAAAAATATGGGCATTAAGCTCGATTACGCTGCAGTCTATCATCCTCAAACCAACGGTCAAGTGGAACGAGCAAATGGTCTAATAATGAGCGGCATCAAACCCAGACTAGTGCGGTCCCTTACAAAATCTGACATGCACTGGGTAGAGGAGCTCGACTCCGTACTCTGGGGCCTGCGGACAACGCCCAACCGTACTACCGGATTCACACCATTTTTTATGGTATACGGCGCAGAGGAAGTTTTGCCCTGCGACATCATTCATGACTCACCTCGTGTGCGCATGTACGAAGAAAGAGAAGCCGAGCTGGATCGGCAGGACAGCTTGGACGCATTGGAGGAAGAACGCGACGTCGCCAAGGCTCGTTCCGCATTCTATAAGCAGCAGGCTCGAAGATATCAAAGCAGGGAAGTACAGGCCAAGACTTACAATGTTGGCGAACTAGTTCTACGCCTGCCGGACAAGAAAAAGGACAAACTCAAGCCCAAATGGGAGGGCCCCTTCATTATCGATCAAGTCCTGACCGGCGGAGCGTACCGTCTGCGAAATGCGTCGGACAACTGACTCGAGCCGAACCTATGGAACGCAGCCCGCCTCCGAAGATTCTACGCCTAGCGCCGGACTAAGAGTTCGTCTCCTTCCCCCGTCCAAATTTTTACACTTCAGCTGTCTTTCGTTTCTCCTTTTTTCTCTCACCCTTTTCATAAAAGCCCTTAAAGGCCTACTGGCGCATTGTTCGCACACACTTGATGTGCTATCAACACTCATTATACCTGGGGGCTTCTTTACCAGAAGCTTACTTATAAGGGCTTCATGCCCAGCACATGTGTCAAACTTCCACATGTACCTTTTATTCACCATTATATGCATCGATATGACTTAAGTTTTGGCCAAGCTGGGTTGCCTGGCTCCTGTGCTTACCCCTACGTTCCCGATTGTTCGGCTAGGAGGTAAAGGGAGCACCTCTGCGATTGTTACTGTCGGGTCAGCCGGATGTGTACCTTAGACTGGGTGAAGCCGAAAGCTAGCGTTCTTAAGGGAATATTTGGTCGGTGACTTGAAAGATGATTTTTTACCTATTTATTTATCTGCCCCCAGATGTTTTCCTGCTCTTTTCGCAGTCCGGACATGCACTTTAGGGCATGCCTCCCAAGGAAAGGAACCCTTAACGGAACTATTCTCCCTGGAAGATGTTTCTTCCTAACCATGTAATATAACATAACTAGTTGGGCACTTGTCTGATAAAGCACTAATGACCCCTACGCCTGGTCTCCATGCATGCCCCGGTTGTTTCTCAACCGATAAGGTATTTGGACACACTCCGGACTCTAGGGTCCCGAGGTTGAAGCGAAAAGGTCGGCAAAGACAAACGATCTACAATCTGGCTAGAAGGCATTTTACATGTCATTTAAAAATACATTGTCAAATCGACTGACTGTATTCCTCCTCAATCCCGTCTAACAGGCTGTCTAATTTACAGTCCCGTTGGGCATATTTAGCGGCCAACTCTACTTGGTCGTACACTAAACTCACAGGGATCTCCTTCCCATCGGGCCCCACAGGTCCGACCTCGGCCATGTGGTTGGGATCCGCCTTCTTGTACCGCGTCTTCACCATGGCCCAGGTCTCCCTGGCACCTTGGCGGCAGGCCGATATCTTCCATAAACGGAAGCGCTGCCGCGCTCCCTGAAGCTTCTCCGCAAGCTCTCCAAGGCCCTCGGGTAGGGAGAGGGACGGCCATAAAGCCTGGACGCCGCCGCTCATCGCCTGCCGAACTCGTTCGAGCAGTTGCACTAGCTCGGGAAGTTGATCACCCATTGATACGGGCATCTCCTCCGCAGGGTGACCTGTGAGCACACCTACAGACATATTTCTGTCAATTGACTTCCTCGCCGAACTCTTCTTTTCAAAGGAGTTCGCTCAAGCACTTACTGTAGATGGCGCGACAAAGCCGCTGATTCCCCTTCACGGAGCCAGACAGCTCGGCCTGAACACCTTTCAGCTCCTCTCCAAGTTGGGCGTGGGCATCCTGGAGTTTGTTCCTTTCCTGCTGCACCTTCGTCAGCACCCTCTCGCCGGCCTTCAGCTAGCGCAGCAGTTGTCGCTTGTCCGGATCCAGTCCGGCAACATCTGCAATATCATTGTCAGACTTACACGCACGCCGCACACCGCTTATCTTTTTGAAATAATGTGTTACCAGGAGGGGTCTCGGTGTCTCCTCCTGCGGCAGCAAGTGCGGCCTCAAGTTGGGCCTTGCACTCTTGCAACTCCTGGGACAATTGGGCATTCTTCTCTGTAAGATCCTGCAAATCATATGATCCTTAAATCAGTTACTTTACCTACTTTAAGTCTCGGGGGCTACTGGCATATATAACCATTAAAATCTATTACCCGTATGTCTTTTACATACTGCTCCGTGGCTCTGGTTAAACCATCTCGAGCGGCACGGAGGTGCGCGTCTCCCGCGTTAAAGGCATTCAACGCCTCTGGGGAGAAACACGCGTCACGCAGAACTGTCCGGCGACACCTATGATTCATGGCGCTCTCCACCTCAGACCTGGTGGCGGACAGCCGATCGGCATCCTCCGTCGGAGGAGAATCCGGCTCGCGCCTTGTGCTCGCCTCCCCCTCCGCACCAGGTGTTGGAACCTGGCGGACGGAGGCTTGGTTGGCAACCTCTTGGGACACCGTCCGGCAAGTGCTCTTTCTCCTGGAAAGGTCATGAGAGTTAATGCACCTCCTGGAAATCCTTTTCCTAAAAAGCAAGACGCGAGCTATACCGTTGCGGTGACGTTTCGACCTGTGCCACACTCCTCTTTCGCCTGCACGGCCGGACTGACCCTTGCTGGTCGGCCGCCGTAGGCTCGGCTTCCTGCCTTGAAGGCACCTCCTGCGAGACACCATTATATACGGTGGTCAGAAATGCGCAAGGACGAAATGCTAGTGTCAGACTCGGTCACATTCACTTGGGAAGCCGGGGTTAGGCCGGGGTAGTCAGCCGTGATGGCGACTAAAGCATTATCCATGCTGAGTTGGTGGAACACCCCGTCGATTAGCTCCACCTTTATGTCCGGATCCTCTTCGGAGGCCGGATCAAGGGACCTTCCCGGGTCCTCGGGTTGTGGGACCGGACTATGTATGCTCTCCACAGTCCGGCGCAGTTCCTGCGACAAATCGATAAAATAAGGTACTTAACTTTGAAAGCACGGGTCAGACAAATGAGCGTCCGCTTACCCAGCTCTGAGGGTTATTCATTGAGAACCCATTCAATGGGCTCGTCTGGAGGAAGTCTTCCTTCTCCCCCTTGTACAGGCCGGACAGAATCTTCACCAGATCCTCGGCCGACTCCGGCCCTTTGCGGCCATGGCGGGTGGCATCATTCTCCTCGTTGAAATCCCACATGGGGTGGCCCCTGTATTGCAGCGGCTACACCCCCCGCATTATGCATGTGGCCATGACTCCAATCATGGTCAGTCCGGAATGGGCCAGCAATCTTATCCGGCCCATCAGATAATGGACGCCCTTGTCTTCCTCCAGTTGAGGGCTCCGCGGGCGCCAGCTTAGGCGTTTCTTCAGAGGAGCCCCGCTAAACTCCGGGAGGCCGATCCGAACTGGGTCCGGCAGTGGAGCGTCTTCTACATAAAACCATTCTGAAGGCCAGTCTTCGGACACCTTCTTAGGGGTTCCGGAGGGATATCCGGTCCCGGCGATGCGCCATATTTCGGCACCGCCCACTTGATATATTGACCCCTCATGAGAACGGGGTACGAGGCAGAATAGCCTCTTCCACAGCGCAAAATGGGGCTCGATGCCCAGGAATAGCTCGCAAAGAGCTACAAAACCCGCGATATGCAAAATAGAGGCGGGCGTGAGATGATGGAGCTGGAGTCCGTAGAACTCCAGGAGCCCGCGGAGGAACGGATGTACAGGAAATCCCAGCCCCCTTATCAGATAGGGGACGAAGCACACCCGCTCTCCTTTAGAGGGGCTAGGGGTGGCCTCCGCTTGCTTCCCACCTTTGTAGGTGGCCAGCCCGGCTCGAACCGGGACCATAAAGGGCGGAGGAAGATATCCCTTCGCTTGAAACTTCACCAGCTCGTTGTGCGGAACCAAGCATCTTCTCCAATCTCCTGGCGGAGGGCTGGGAGCGCGAGAGGAGGAGCCGCGTCGACAGTCCATGATGGAATGGGTTTCAGATCAGAGGCGCTCCGATGAGTACTCGCGGAAGGAGGGTGGTGTGACTTGGATCTGGATTCTTATCTCTCTTATAGGCAAATTATTTGCGCAGCTAGGGGGTAAAACATAAAAAATACCCTGGCTTTTCGCATTCGTGCGACGCGTGGAAGAGGGTCATTATTGGGCGTGGAAGCCAAGGAGCGCAACATTCATAAGGGAGCCGGACACTATTCGGCAAGCACATGGAATTTGGAGGAGAACCCGCCTTGCAACACCGAAGACTATACATGCGCTGGAATTGTCGTCATTGAAGCCTGGATCGGGGGCTACTGAGGGAGTCCTGGACTAGGGGGTGTCCGGACTGCCGGACTATCATCGTCAGCCGGACTCCAAGACTATGAAGATACAAGATTGAAGACTTCGTCCCGTGTCCGGATGGGACTTTCCTTGGCGTGGAAGGCAAGCTTGGCGATACGGATATGTAGATCTCCTACCATTGTAACCGACTCTGTGTAACCCTAGCCCTCTCTGGTGTCTTTATAAACCGGAGGGTTTTAGTCCGTAGGACGAACAATCATTACAACAATCATACCATAGGCTAGCTTCTAGGGTTTAGCCTCCTTGATCTCGCGGTAGATCCACTCTTGTACTACCCATATCATCAATATCAATCAAGCAGGAGTAGGGTTTTACCTCCATCGAGAGGGCCCGAACCTGGGTAAAAACATCGTGTCCCTTGTCTCCTGTTACCATCCGCCTAGATGCATAGTTCGGGACCCCCAACCCGAGATCCGCCGGTTTTGACACCGACAGTCATCAATCCACCAAAAAGGGGGAGATTGTAAGGGCATATTTATCCCTAAGGTGTTTTGGTGATTGATGACATTGCTTTTGTAGACTAATCGTGTGCCTTGAGTTTCACAGACGCTTCATCACTAAGCACGAGACGATTCGGTGCCCCTCGAAGACTATTGAAGACAGCATTGTTCTACGTTTCTTTTTGGTGGATTTGAGTCATAGGAGGGCCATACTATTAAGAGGGGGTCCGTGTCGGAAAGGTTCAGGTGGAATCATCACGTACATGTTTCCCTCCTTGCCTCCACCTTTCCTTTGCACTTTGGAGCTTCCCTCTGTTATCCTCTTTGTGCTTTTTCTGGCGGCTACTGCTGAACTTGCGGTAGTACTGCTCCTCTGGAGTCTTAGTACCGTGGCTCCCAGGCCTAGTGCCGCTCCGGTACGGTAGTAGGGGCGGATGTAATTTTTTACATCCGCGCCCCCATGGTAGTACCGCTCGTCCAGCACTGTAGTACCGCGGGTGCCCACGGTAGTACTGCTCCCCTGGAGTCGTAGTACCGTGGCCCTCATGCCTAGTACCGGTGCGTCACGGTAGTAGGAGCGGATGTAATTTTTTACATCCGCGCCTCCATGGTAGTACCGCGCTTTGTGCGCGGTAGTACCACGCGCAGCCTGGTTCAGCTGGTATATGGTAGTACCGCGTTGGATTTTTGCACTGTTTCGTTTCCAGCGGAAGTAGGAACGGATGTATTTTTACTCATCCGCGCTCTTCGTGGGCTAGGGCTTTCCTGCCTTGCGGTAGTACCGCAAGGGGGAGCGGTAGTACCGCGCTAGCGGAAGTACTGCTCTCAGTCAGGCATATCCTAGTCTCTGCTGCTGCCGCGGAAGTACCGTGGTCACTCACGGTAGTACCGCGGTGCCTTGCGGTAGTACCGCGCTCCAGGAGCGGTAGTACCGCATGTCGCAGGCTGGACATGTGGGTAACGGTTGGATCTTTTCCTTGACTATAAAAGGGGTGTCTCCTACCTCTAGTTGACTACCTCTTCCACCTCTAAGCTACATTGTTGCTCCAAGCTCCATTTTCGCCCGATCTCTCTCCCTAGCCAATCAAACTTGTTGATTTGCTCAAGATTAGTTGAGAAGGCCTCGATCTACACTTCCACCAAGAGAGATTTGATTCCCCCCACTTATCCCTAGCAGATCTTGTTACTCTTGGATGTTTGAGCACCCTAGACGGTTGAGGTCACCTCGGAGCCATACTCCATTGTGGTGAAACTTAGTGGTGTCGTTGGGAGCCTCCAATTAAGTTGTGGAGATTGCCCCAACCTTGTTTGTAAAGGTTCGGTCGCCGCCTTCAAGGGCACCAATAGTGGAATCACGGCATCTCGCATTGTGTGAGGGCATGAGGAGAATACGGTGGCCCTAGTGGCTTCTTGGGGAGCATTGTGCCTCCACACCGCTCCAACGGAGACGTACTTCCCCTCAAAAGGAAGGAACTTTGGTAACACATCCTCGTCTCCACCGGCTCCACTCTTGGTTATTTCGCGCCTTTACTTTTGCAAGCTTACTTGTGTTGTATCAATTGCTTGCTCGTGTGTTTGTTGTTGTTGCATCATATAGGTTGTTCACCTAGTTGCATATCTAGACAACCTACTTTGATGCAAAGTTTAAATTGGTAAAGAAAAGCTAAAAATTGTTAGTTGCCTATTCACCTCCCCTCTAGTCAACTATATCGATCCTTTCAACAAGTAAAATCATATTCCCAACATAAATTCCAAGCATAGCATTGTAAACGTTGAATTTGACCCCATAATAGTTTCCCTTTTTCAGATATACGGTGTCGCACATAACAAGCATGCTCATCTAAAGATTTGCCCTCAACTAAGCTAGTTGGGGTTTCAGCACGAGCACATAGGGATCGAAGATGATCCAAGTAAAAAGCTTCAGTAGTGTGATAGATTTTGAGTGGTTCTTCAACCATTGGAGCAGTAGGTACAACTAATTTTTTGGTATTTTGCGTTTCCTACCCATGACTAAAGATAGAAAACAACTAAGGACAGCAAATACAAATTACTTGGTGATAAAGCAAACAAGCACACACGACAATATTCACCGCAGGCTATGACTCCCCGGCAACGGCGCCAGAAAAAGGTCTTGATAACCCGCAAGTATACGGGATAGTTGTAGCCTCTTTCGATAAGTAAGAGTGTCGAACCCAAAAAGGAGCTAAAGGTAGAACAAATACTCTCTCAAGTCCTATCGGCCACTGATACGACTCTACGCACGCTTGACGTTCGCTTTACCTAGAACAAGTATGAAACTAGAAGTAATTTGTAGGTGTTGTTGGATAAGTTTGCAAGAAAGTAAAGAACGCGTAAATAAAAGCTAGGGGCTGTTTAGATAAAGAAGCAATAAAGTAAATATAGCGAGTGTGGAAAAGTGGTGGTAGGAGTTATGGAATTGTCCCTAAGCAATTGACTAGGTTACTAGACCGGTAATCACTATTGAAATTCTATTTGAGGGAGAGGCATAAGCTAACATATCATCCCTTACTTGGAATTCTATGCACTTATGATTGGAACTCTAGCAAGCATCCACAACTACTAAAGATTCATTAAGGTAAAACCCAACCATAGCATTAAAGTATCAAGTCCCCTTTATCCCATACGCAAACAACCTACTTACTCGAGTTTGTGCTTCTGTCACTCACGCCACCCACCATAAGAAAATCATAAACATATTGCAAACCCTACAGCGGGAATCCCTCACGCTTGCGCGACACAGAGGGCACAATAGGACAACACCACTAATAAAACATGCAACTCAAACCAATCATAGCAATTCATCAATCACCGATAGGACAACGAAAATTTACTCAGACATCATAGGATGGCGACACATCATCGGAAAATAATATGAAGCATAAAGCACCATGTTCAAGTAGAGGGTACAACGGGTTGCGGGAGAGTGGACCACTGTAGATAGAAGGGGGGAGGTGATGGAGATGTTGGTGAAGATGGCGGAGGTGTTGGTGGAGATCGCGGTGATGATGATGGCCCACGGCGGCGTTCCGGCGCCACCGGAAGCAAGGGGGAGAGAGCCCCCCTTCTTCTTCTTCTTCCTTGACCTTCTCCCTAAATGGGAGAAGGGTTTCCCCTCTGGTCCTTGGCTCCCATGGCTTGGGAGGGGCGAGAGCCCCTCCGAGATTGGATCTATCTCTCTGTTTCTGCGTTCTCAGATTCTACCCCTTCACCGTTTCTTAAATATCCGGAGATCCGTAACTCCGATTGGGGTGAATCTTTCGCCAAGATCTTTCTCATAAAATTATCTTTCTTGCGCCCGAAGAAGAGCATCAACCGCCTTACGGGTGGACCACGAGGGCCAGGGGCGCGCCCCCTACCTCGTGACCACCTCGGACACTGTATCGCGTTGATTTTACTTCCCAAAAATCATAAATATTCCAAAAAATCTCCATCCATTTTTATCCCGTTTGGACTCCGTTTGATATTGGGTTTCTGCGAAACAAAAAACATGCAACAGACAGGAACTGACACTGGGCACTGGATCAATATGTTAGTCCCAAAAAATAGTATAAAAAGTTGCCAAAAAGTATATGAAAGTGAATAATATTGGCATGGAACAATCAAAAATTATAGATACGACGGAGACGTATCAGTAGTTAACATGGAAAAACAACGCTTTGAACTCCTTGACTCTTCAACTGCATATCCAAGCACAATAGAATTCTTCAACAATGTAACCAGCAAAATAATGAAAATCCGGAAGCACGTAAGCATAGAGCTGCAGCTTTCACAAAGAAGCATCGACCATTTCAAGAAGGTCAAACTGCAGGTGCCACTTCAGGGAGAACACATGTAAGCACTTCCAACATTTCTATTCTTGCAATATTCACTATTACCATTCTTCAAATAATTTTGTTCTTTGAATTTTTCAATGCAACATTTACTACTACCATTCCTCCAACATTTCTCTTCTTTCCATTTCTCTAATGCAACAAATTTACTACTACCACTCCTCTACATGCAGAATAGACTGCGCATTCTATATGTACATTAACGTGAAGCACTACTCCAAAGAAGGAACAACAACAGTCTTAGAGGCAGAACAAGTACCAGAGTTGAGGAAAAAAAATCTATATCAACTAATCAGTCACCAGAGAGGCAATACTGCACTGTCATTAATCAAGTGTACAACAAGTTAATATTTTCAGAAACAAAACCTTACAATTTTTTCACACTACCAACTAGTAATAAGTTTTCTTATTATTATTTATTTTTTGATTCTGATAGATATGCTGAAGTATGAAGTAGATATGGGAGACAAAGAAATGCAACAGACAGAATGTTGCGCACTAGAAGAGTTTGCACCAGATCCAGAGCCAAAGGAACATATTGTGCATGCAACAACCACCCAAGAGCAAGAAGTTGTTGATATATACAGTGAACACAAAGAGTTTATGCATGTTAGCAGCCACGCCGTCGTCAAAGAATCTAGCACGGACAACAAAGAAAAGGATCCACCAATAGAACCAGATCAACCACCACCAGACAACAAGATACCACTCCAACCTGAATGCGCAACGGGCACCAAAAACAAGAAAATTATCAACAACAATACCATGACTACAGAGCAACTTGAACAAACAGGCACTGCTATAAAAGAGGGTGACAGAAGCAACGACGTGCCAAATACACAAGAACAAGTTTCCGAGCAGAAGAAACAACCTGTCCTTCTTCAAGAAGAAACATGGTCGACGAGCAATCAGCAAGGCACCTCCAGCACCATCTCTTTAGACTTCCTAAAACCAAAAACAATGAAAAAGCATGAAGAAGTTGATGAATTTATTTTAAGCCTTAACCCGCACCAACTATAGGAATACTATGAGTTTGTACAATGGGCTATGATTTCGATGTAATCAAAACATTATTGGTTGAGCATGAACAGTTTGAATTCAACAAAAATGCCACGCCGTATCTGACAAGCTTACAGCAAGAATCAGGAGAACATTCGATGGTTCAATCATCTAAGAACAGCTCAGCCAAGAAAACCTCGGTCAAGAAGAGGCCGGTGAAGCCTTCGAACAGACTCGAAGGAAAAAACAAGATTCCCACATTTGTCCAAAGAGTTTTCAAATTTATGAACAAAGACAAGGCACTTCATGAATACCTATTCAGCAAAGAAGGACAGGAAGAATGCGGACAGTGAGTACTTTGTCTTGTTAAAAGAAAAAACAGAGTAGGTCTGCTCCTTTTTGAAGCCACCTAACTAATGTATAAACCTTTTCTGCCTGCAGTCTAAATGTATATAGTAGCTCAAAACGACACGAATGCATTACAGGACAAGACATAATGAAACAACTACGAAAAGGAGATGGAGAGATGGAGGGCTCCATCACAAACGCATTATTCGAAGAATGGACGGTGCATCAACAATACAACACAACCGATAAAGCCAAACTATCTATAGAATTTGCAAACGTATGAAGTCCAATTGGACGAAAACACTTGAATCATTTCAGTGGTTATATGTTTCAACTAAAAAGTAGACAAATTTTTTGTCGCAGATTGTGCTCGGTGTTATACCTGGGAGAGAAGGAGGACTACGAGAATTCAAATAGGAAGAAGCATTGAAAGAGTTTGCACCCCTTATAACAGGGAAAGAACTTTTAAAGAAAAAAGTTGGTAAGTCAATAGAAATATACAAACAAAATTCATTCTTCTGTAGGATTGCACATTTACATGTCATTTTAATTCGTCTAACGACAATGAACTCTAACTCACCTGTCTCCAAACATCGCAGATTGTGATACCTCACAACACAGCTAAATACTTCACATTGTACGTGCTGAACAAGTACATGAACTCCATCGACATACTTGACTCAATGAATTACAGACAAATAGGAGACAATACATGGAAAAAACACCATAAGGATCACCCAGAACTGGTACGTCAATTCAACCTTGGGTTTCCTATTCTTGCATTACATTTCTTAATGGCAATATAGAACAGTAAAACCAAACCATAATTACATATTAAAAGGATGTATGCACTCATTAAGAAACATTATGGAGAAGCGGTACTAGAAGCCAACAGTGAACCAAACTGGTTGAGGATAGCAGAAACGCCTAATAGAGTTTGCATGCCAAAACATCAGGGTACCCAATGCGGACACTTCATGGTTCAATTTGCAAAATACTGGAATGGCATTGATCTCACAAAAGACGATGAGGATTTCCATGTAAGTGAATAGTACGAGAGCAACAATTTTATTTTAGAAGCAGTACTCCTTGAATACTTCAATTATCTCATCAAAGAAAGATAAAAGAATATCCGACGACCTTCATCCAGGATAGCAAGGTAGATACCGAGTGGAAACCAGAGTTTCTTTTTACAGCCATATTTGGTGAAACAAACCAAATAAAGTGCGCAACTACCTGGAAGATTCAAAGAGTTCAAACCAGAAACTTCAAAGTTCTTTTCCACCAACAAAGGTAAGAAAATTTTCTCTGCTTATCTCTTTTTGTAATGACCTACACATCCCATGGTTATCACGAGAGCTTACATGTTACACATCTGCTTTCGCTGACAGAAACAGATGCAACAAAAATAAAAAAAGGACAAAGCAGCAATCCATACCCAAAATATTCACATCACTTCCAACACATAAAGGAAGTGTCCGACCTCTTCCAAATAATCATGAGCGATAGCTGGCAGGAAGAATTCAAAAAGTGAGTTGTTTTCTATTGCACCTAAAAATAGTTGGAAGCAATGTGTATGTCATCTACAGATTTATTTTATTTTCCTGTCACAGCAAAATTGTATTTAGGCGCATTCGTAGAGACAACGAAAGCACGCAACTTACTACAGATCAACTGAAGGCAGTATTTGGTCCAAGACCAGCACAGACGAACATACCACATCATATAGAAAAGAGAGTCCTTGATGATATAACAGAAATCTTGGAAAGCAGACAAGATTCAAAATACAATGATAGATTAATATTAGGCCCAAACTTTGTAGAGGTAAATTTTTAAAAAGCTATATTGCGACGCCTGCTCTTTTATATTGTGACAGTTTTCTTATCGTAATTATTGTTTGCAGCGTATACTGGATTTAAAGAATCACAAAACTACTATTAGCAAATTTAAAACTGAATTCCAAAGAACAAAGAATCAGCTGGTTCCCATGTATCTCAAAGAACATCAACAAAATAAGTTCTCAACAGCAAACATGGTAACATCCCTCTACTCCACAACAAAATCACAAAATATGTGTTTTATCAAATTACTTTATATTAATCTGTCATCTAAGCAACAAATATTTTGTCCGCAGATATTCATTCCACTCAAGAAGGATCACCGCTACGTGTTATATATGCTGGACAAATATAAAAAAAAAGTTCATATTATTGATCGTCGGGAAGCAACTCCAGAGGAACTTCATAAAGAAAAGGTAGACATGAAAAATTTGGATATATTTGAAGCAAATCGAATTCTTCAGGAAAAGGATGAGGCTGAAGAGGAAAGAAAAAAACAGTTTCAGGAATATCATGCTCATAAATCAGCAATCATAAGCATTTATAAGCAACAATTTTTTTTTTCAGTTTTACAAGTTGCAATATTAAAATAATTACAAAACGCAAACCTCAGATACCTAGGATTAAAGAAGTCTTCAACGCCATACTAGGAGAAACAATGTGTCCAAAGAAAACAAGATGGTAGTTTCATACTGTGCAAGATGTTAGAAAATGGCGAATCACTATTTGATGTTTTAAAGCTTGCATCCCTCTACAATGGTAAAAGTTCATCGAAGACCTGGAAGATTTGACAATAAGTTTTCAATGAAAATCTTGTGCACAAAATACATAGAAAATATTGGAATACATATATACACCTTTTATGCACCAACTCTAAGATTATACTTCTATTGTCGGCAAAATTTTACAGGATGAAGTGGAAGACTGGAGGGTAGAGGCAATGTACATTCTTTTACTTAGCGAGATGAATCAAGTCAGAGCTAATGAAATGGGAGACGAGATTAGCAAGATCTTCAACAAGAACGAAGACTAAAACTTCTGATTTAGCAAGCGAGGCTAATTCGCTCAAAACATGACAAACAATTTAACAATGAGTAATATTTATATGTAATCTAGTTACAAATTGTGTGTTCATCATCAAAAGAGAACATCATCAAAGAGTGTAAGTACACTATAAACAACAATGCCTCTTTTTAACTGTAACACAACAGTGATTCCAAAAATGAATTCCTACCCATGACTCTGGAGACCACCCGCCCATGCCTCTAGAGGCTACATGACCATTGTCGGTGTCAAAACCGGTGGATCTCGGGTAGGGGGTCCCGAACTGTGCGTCTAAGGCTAATGGTAACAGGAGGCGGGGGACACAATGTTTACCCAGGTTCGGGCCCTCTCTATGGAGGTAATACCCTACTTCCTGCTTGATTGATCTTGATGATAGGAGTATTACAAGAGTTGATCTACCACGAGATCGTAGAGGCTAACCCTAGAAGCTAGCCTATGATTATGATTGTTATTGTCCTACGGACTAAACCCTCCGGTTTATATAGACACCGGAGGGGGCTGGGGTTACACAGAGTCGGTTACAAAGAAGGAAATCCACATATCCGAATTGCCAAGCTTGCCTTCCACGCAAAGGAGAGTCCCACCCGGACACGGGACGAAGTCTTCAATCTTGTATCTTCATAGTCCAATAGTCCGGCATAAGCATATAGTCCGGCTGTCCGAGGATCCCCTAATCCAGGACTCCCTCAACCATGCCTCCGGACAATCCACACCTGTGCATGCACGCTCATACCTCGAGTGCCTCAACCGTGGCTAGCTGCTCCGCACATGTGACTAGAGATGCTGCACACCAGTGCCTCCATAGGCGACAAGGCCCCATGCCTCCAGAGAAGCTAGCTGCTCCGCACACGTGACTGGAGATGCTGCACACCCGTGCCTCCGCAGGCAACAAGGCCCCATGCCTCCCGAGAATACACACATGTGCATGCACGCACATATCTCTAGTGCCTCAACCATCGCTAGCTGGTACACACACGTGACTATACATGCTTCAAATCTGTGCCTCCCGAGAATACACACATGTGCATGCACGCACATATCTCTAGTGCCTCAACCGTCGCTAGCTAGTACGCACATGTGACTGAACATGCATCAAATCCGTGCCTCCACGGGAGACAAGGCCCCATGCCTCCAAAGAATACACACATGTGCATGCACACACATAGCTCTACTCCCTCAACCATGGCTAGCTGCTACGCACACGTGACTGGACATGCTTCAAATCCGTGCCTCCCAAGAATACACACATGTGCATGCACGCACATATCTCTAGTGCCTCAACCGTTGCTAGCTGGTACGCACACGTGACTAGACATGCTTCAATCTGTGCTCCACAGGAGACAAGGCCCCATGCCTCCGAAGAATACACATATGTGCATGCACGCACATACCTCTAGTGCCTCAACCATGTCTAGCTGCTATGCACACGTGACTGGACATGTTTCAAATCCATGCCTTTCCAAGCGAAGCACCTTGACTTTTGCACGATCTGTGTAAAAGTTTTCTCCTGAGTTCTGAACTTCTTATAGAATATCATTAACTTCAGCAAACAACCAAATGCGAAAAAAACGCTCACCACAAACCAACACGCTGCACAACCAAACACACACTTTGACACATGCCCACCCTTCAAAATGTTTATGAAAATTTAACGAGCCGAAGGCGAGCTAGAGGTTCCCCGCGCCGGAGGTGCCGTGTGAGCCACGACGTACAACGCACCGCATGAACCAACACATACTTCGACACATGCCCACCCTTCAAGATGTTTATGAAAATTTAACGAGCCGAAGGCGAACTGGAGGTTCCCCGCGCCGGAGGCACTGTGTGACGCCTCGACGTACAACGCGCCGCACAAACCAACACGCCTGCACGACCAACACACACTTCGTCACATGCCCACCCTTCAAGATGTTTATAAAAATTTAACGAGCCGAAGGAGAGCTGGAGGTTCCCCACGCCGGAGGCGCCGTGTGACTCCACGACGTACAATACGCTGCACGACCAACACACACTTCGACACATGCCCACCCTTCAAGATGTTTATGAAAATTTAACGAGCCGAAGGCGAGCTGGAGGTTCCCCGCGCCAGAGGCGCTGTGCTCCAATTTTATAAACTTATACAAACCATGCCTCTGCTAGTTTACATGTGTGCGTATATAGAATATAGATATTTGCATTGACAAGATTGAGCAATGCCTCTGCAGTCATCCCTACGGTGCATCAAACCATGCCTTCTTTAGTGTTCCTCTTTTTTCCTTACTTAAAAGGTCACATTTGATAGTGCCGGTAGCCCCCACCCGTAACTACCCCATAAATCTCCATTTTCTAGAAATATAATGGGAACAGAAAGGAAACATGGAACCAACGCGATTGGCCGTTATTTTCTTAGTGTTATCGCACGGAAAGGGAAAAATGAAAAATGATGGTAGTTGGAGGGTTAAACTGCAAAATGCACGAAACCATAAATCGGAAAGGGAAAACCGGGAACCAACAGTGCCGATTAGTTTTTCCTCGCGGGAGCGCTCCGCGCGTGACACTTATCGCGCGCGTAGCGCTCCCGAACCGCTCGTTACAAGGAGCGCTCGTTTTTTTAGGGGAAGGCCTTACGGCTAGATTTATTAACTTTTAAATAATGCTTACATCATCCACAAGTAGATTCAAGATAAAACCAGGTGGGACGTCCAACCACAAAGACGGTGGATCATCCCGACCATGCTGAGCTAGCCTATGAGCTACCGTGTTTGATTCTTTGTTACAAAATTCAAAAAGAACCTTCCCGAAATCTGCGCATATTTGCCGACAGTCGTCTAGTATAGGTCCAGCCACCATAGAATGTCCAGTATTGTTTGCCATTGCATCCACAATTGTGATGTTATCCGCCCGGGCGACGATGGACTTACCTCCCACTGACCGAGCTAGCTTCAAACCCTCAAGAAGAGCTGCCGCCTCCGCTGATTCAACGTTACCTACATGCTCCAACTTCGCCGTGGAGGCCGCAATAAAGAAACCAGCGCCGTCCCGGATAACTGCACCACAAGATCCAGAGTAACAGTCTTCTATGAAAGACGCATCTGTATTCAGAACTAGCTGGCCAGATGAAGGTCTCTTCCAGATATTAGTCCTTGGAACAACCGCCTTTTGCGTTGGTGCTCGAACAACGTTTAGAGCAACAGCTCGTATCGCTTGTGCTAATCGTTCTGGGCTCTGCACCTCCTCTCCCTTCTCCACTTGTCTCCTCTGCCACCAAATATACCAAGAGGTCACAACAATCATCTCTGGTAATTCAATTACATTATAATAACTCTATTGGTTTGCTGAATCACACAGAAGAAATTTCAATATCTCCGCTCCCGATCTGCCCGGCAGGGTAGCTGTCCGTATCATTTCATATAGGTCAAGCCGTGACCAGATCATCCGGGCTCTGGAGCAATCAAAGATCGCATGTGCCACATCCTCCGCATGTATCCTACAGACTGGGCATTGAGCAGATGTAGAGATGTGCCGATCAGCCAGTACTCCAAAGCAAGGGATGGCATTCTGTAGTGCCCGCCATAAGAAGATTTTCACTTTACTTGGCACTTTTAGGTTCCATAATTTCCTCCAAACAGGATGGTAACCTGAAGCACTTGTGATAGAGCTAGGATTGCTGCTGACATACAAGTCTTCCCACTGCTTGTAGTACGCCGAGCGTACACTAAAAATGCCCGACTTTGTCAAATGCCATGCTACATAGTCCTCCGTTTCTCCCTGGTGCAAAGGGATCGTTTTGATTAGTTGCTCTCGGTTGATCCATCGTTTTGATTAGTTTTTTTATTGTTGATCGTTTTGATTAGTTGGTCTCCTGCTGTATTATGGGTCCTGAAAACACTAGTACTACCAGTTTTTTTTTTCGTTTTTTGGCATGGTTATTACCGGGAATTACGTGAATACCTGCTTGGACTCAAACTCGGCCACTCGTACGGCGGTGCCCTCTATCTATAAACTAGAAGAACGCTCATGCGTTGCAACGGGACCACATTAACTTTAAAAGTTTAATATTACGACATTGGCGACCTTTTTTACCATCAAATCCTCACACACACAGACACACACTCTCCCTCCCTCTTCCTCACTCTCTATCCCCCTCTCCCTCTCTCTAACACACACACATATCCATCTTATTGGTACGGGACCATAATCCATCTATTTCACACATACACGCTAGTGCATAACAATATGGATTATGTGTATTATATTTGCCACCAGAACTGAGGGAATTAATTTCATGTAAATCGACCAGTCACAGCTCCAAGAATACGCGGACGAGGTGACTCGGGTCGGTGTCGGCGCCGTCCAGCGCGGGCCACGGGCCCGCTTCCAAGTGCACGTGCAATGCACGTCTTCACAAATATTATAACCAGATGTGAGAAATCACATGCATAGAAAAGATATTCTGATAGCAATCCAAATACCATACTCAATTGAATAATACTCTTATTTCTATGCGCCAGAAAAAATGGAATAGCAAAGCTAAGTATGCCTACATACGCTCAGATTATATATAAGAATCTTGGGTGAACAATTGCAACAAAGCACTAAGCAGCGATAAATTTAAATAAAAAATCCATTAACTATGCAGGCAGCATGCTTGTTACAACATAGAGAGATAGGAAAATGTCACCTCCAGTAATGTAGCGCAAAGGAGTGGAACGAAGCATGAATGAGCGGTTGTCTGTTCTTCTCCATGTACATGGATCAGCAGTAGAGGCCAAGTTTACTTGACTGAACTCCACTCTTCGTGTACGGAGAGCCATGTCACCTTCTCGCCGCTGCAGCATGGGAGAACGGCTGGTTCACGTGACCCTCCAGCTGGGGGATCCATGGTGGCTGACCGTCGAGCTCGAGGCAGAGAAGTTGAGGGCAGCAGTGGCGAGATCCATGCCGGCCAACCGGGCGAAGAGGAGGTCGTCGGGGAGGGACACATCGGCAAGATCTGGTCACCACGCGACCTGAAAAGCAACAGTGATCTCCACAAGCTGTAGGCCGACGCGTGCTCCATCCCCTGCGATGGGGTGACCATGGCGGTGGCCGCAACTCCTCATGCTCGCCTCGATCTCGGCGACACACCCAGAGTGTAGGAGGCAGCAACGACCTCGACGAAATCATGGCCTCCATCCCGGAACGCATGAAGGACCTCGGCCCCGTCGCTACTCCTCCCGCCGTAGCCGCACGCGGCAGCGGACCGTGGGTAGGAGGGCAGGCGGCGTCGCCTCGGCTGACGGCAGGGAGCAGCGTTGATTTCGGGTAGGTGGCATCGCGAGGACGGCCGCGGCCGCGGGGAAGCACCCCGATCATGCTGTCAGGCCAATCCTTCTCCTCCGATCCCCTATCCCCGAAGATTGTGCCGCCACCCCGGTCGTGTTGTTTCCATATATTATGCCATTTTTTTCTGTACCTAAACAAACGCGGGCGAGCGGATGGCAGAGTTTTGGTCCGCCCTCTAAAATTGCTAAGCGCACTTTTGGTGAGGATTATTGTTAATAAATGAATTCAATCATGTCGCTCTAAATAAATGGATTCAATCATGTGACTCTAATTACTTCAGATTGTTATGTGCACACTAAACGGGATGCAGTTAGGAAAGAAAATGTTTTCTAATTAAAGTGATTGAGTGATTTAAGGTAAGGTTAATTAATTTAGATTTGATTTTTAGTGATTGTTAGTAAAGTATGATGCATCTTTAAAACCTTTTATTTGTTTCCTTAAAATCTATTATTTGTTTCCTAAAGAAATTTGCAATAATGGAAGGTATCGGTTGATTTGGATAAGTTAGTAAATTTAGAACCGTGATTGCGTGCACGTTTGGAAAGTGCTAATTTGCAAGGAAAGAGCTGAAGGGTAAATAAACCGGTGAATAAGAAACCAGCATCGAAAAAATCTACGATGGTTAACCTACGAAAAAAACCGAACGAAAGTGGTGGGACGAAAAAAAACCTGAAAGCGAGACTACCAACTGCTCCATTAGGAGTAGAGATGATTGCGTGCACGTTTGGAAAATGCTGATTTGCAAGGAAAGAGCTGAGGGGTAAATAAACCGGTGAATAAGAAACCAGCATCGAAAAAATATATGACGGTTAACCTACGAAAGAAAATCGGACGAAAGTGGTGGGACGAAAAAAAAACCTGGAAGCGAAACTAACAACTGCTCCATTGAAAGTAGAGATACTTAACATACGAAGTCTACAGTCGTAACTCACGATCGATCGACTTCTAGCGAGTTGCTGCCGTCCACCGATCGAGTACGATGCGCATCTATTTGCCTTGGGACTTCGATGTCTATGCTACAGTGGGACGTCCGCCTCCCAGTGAGGCCGAGGAGATCCCTAGCGATATGCTACAGGAAATCCTGATGAAGCTGCCGACCAAGGACGTGGCCCGCTGCTGCTGCGTCTCCAGGCACTGGCGCAGCGCCCTCGGAGACCCCACCTTCCGCAAGCTCCACGCAGCGAGCCCTGCCGCGCTGTCGGCGGAGCCCGAGTTCTTGCGCTTATCCGGTGTGTCATGCGGGTTCGGCCAGAACGTCAAGGCCAGCGTCTTCAGGTTATCGTCGAACAAACCCATGTGCACCGTCGCCATCCCCGAGCGCTACTTCCTCGACAACATCTGCAACGGCCTCCTCTGCTTCCTTGACGGGGACCGCAAAGGTCAGACGCCGGTGCTGGTGTGCAACCCCGCCACCAGCGAGACGCTGGCGCTTCCCGAGGCGCCTCCGCTCAGCAACATGGACAATGCGTATCATCTCTTTGCCTTGGGGTTCAGCCCGCCCACGAACGAGCACAAGCTGTTCCGCCTCTCTTTCCCGTCATACTCGTACTCCTCCGAAGAGCGGGTGGAGGTGGGAGTCTACACCTTGGGTGACGCCCGCGGATGGCGCAAACACTCGTTCCTCTCGCCCTCTAGCCCATCACCCAGAAGAAATAACACTTCGGCGCCGGTGCTGATCGATGGTAAACTTCACATGATCACCAGATGGTGGAATCATGTACATACTTACAGACCGACAGGAGTGCTGGTAGTGGACGTGAGTGCCGAGACGTGCCGCACTTACCCTCTCCCGGACGGTCTCGGGACCTTTCCAGATGAGAATCCGGAAACCTTTGAGCTCAAGGGGCGGCTGTGCTTCGCCGCACACGTGCGTGGCCGCTCCACGGTCCTCCGCTTCTGGGTCATGGCCATGGAGAACAAGGAGTTGGGCGGCGAGAAGGAGCCGCAATGGGACTTGCGCTACAGCTTCTGCGTGGAAGGGGAACGTCGCTCCCCCATCCGAAAGCCGTGGAATGCATGGTTTCGACATGAGACGCTCTACTACACGCGCTATGACACCTTGCACATGTATGCCACGAGGTCGTCTGTTGCTGACCACGGTCGACTGCTACAGTGGAACAAGCAGCTCAAATGGATACCATCAAGGGAATGGGAATGGATCATCCATCGGGGTTACCGTCCCACTCTGCTCTCGCCTCGCATCTTTGAATTGCCACCACCACAAGACGAGATCATGATGGACGTATGCTCTTAAGGAATTGTAGTACTATCGTATAAGTTTATTGTCCGAGTTTTCAAAGGAAATTTTGTATAATGTCCCAGGATTGAAATTTACATTGCGTTTAGTTATTCTGAACTACCGTTTTGTAGCTGAGCATGTAAACAATTTCTGAACATCCTTTGATAGGAAATGCGGATAAAACGATCAACATCTCAATAGTTACGATGCACACAATCATATTTTTATTATTATTAGAAGGGTAGTGGTGTTTGACAAAAGATGCTTATACAAAAGAAAAGAAAACCATAAAAAGTTCAACTTTAAATAAGTTATATACTACAATTCTGGACATTGAAAAGATGCTCCTACTGATCCATATTAATTTGGGTTCTGCTAATTCTCAGTCGACTGAGAATTAGTGAAGTCTCAGTCGACAGGATTAACCATATGATTCGATTGATCTGTATTTGTCGCTGATGTATTCCCGTTGTTTCAAAATCTATTGGGCTTTCTCTATTTGAGCGGCTGGCAGCTGGCTGAGTGCCTTCCGCTACGTGGGCTGTGGGCTACGGTTTGTGGTCCTTCTATTTTTCCTTTTCTGTTTTTTTTCTTAATATGTATCCCACGTAAATATTTTTTTTGTCTCTCTGTTAGGTTTGTGTGTACAGAAAGAAAATACGCGTACTTATCTAGCATTTTTCCTTCTTTATTATTTATTTTCTATTTTCTCTTTTTGTGTATTTTATTTTTATATGTTTTATTTGTCTGTTTTTACTTCTATTTCTACTTTTGTCTATTTTTATCATGCATCTTTGGAAGATTTATTTTGTAGAAGATACATTTTGACATGCATGAACAATTTTTATTCTCACTTGTTGTTGTCTTTTCTGCATGTTGTTTGTTTTAATTTTATTCATATATTACACAAAAATACATTTTCATCGTGTTTATATGTTTTATTTGTCTGTTTTTACTTCTATTTCTTCTTTTTTTGTTTGTTTGTTTTTCGGCGCGATTCAGAGGGGAACGGGCAGATATTTGTGCTCCTGTCGCACTACCGATGGAGATGGGCGACGCTGCTGGTGGAGTATTTTATCTCCGTTATTATCCGCTGTCTTTATTGTCTTTTTTTTCTTTTTTGCTTCTGGTTCGAGTAGGTTGAATCAAGTACAGATCATTAGGGGTACCAGAAGGTTAAATTATGTAGAGATTAGAAGTAATCTACTTCCTTTTTTGTCTCTTGTTCGAGTAGGTTGAAGCAAGTACAGATCAATAGAGGTACTAGAAGGTTGAATTAAGTAGAGATCAGTAGTAATCTACTTTCTTTTTTGTTTCTGGTTTAAGTAGGTTGAATAACGTACAAATCAGTAGGGTACCAGAAGGTTGAATTAAGTACAGAATCAGTAGGTTGAATCAATTACATGTCTTCTAGCTCGACTGCAACTGGACTTTTTTGTTTTGTTGGAGGGGGCACCAGTAGAGGGGGCGGGCAAGTTGCAAGCCAGGCAACAGGCTCGCAACTGCAAGTGCCGCACCTGACCGCAACTTGCATATCCCCCAACATGGTTACAACTTGACTTTTGTTTTGTCGGAGGGGTGGCGGGAGAGGGGGCGGGCCAGTTGCATGTCCGACACTAGGCATGCAACTGCAAGTGTCACCCCTGACCGCAACCTCATATTTTCTAACCCGGCCGCAACTGGACTTTTTTGTTCTATCAGAGGGGGCGCCGGTAGAGGGGCGGCCAGGTGCAAGCCCGGCAATAGCCCTGCAACTGCAATGTCGCACCCGATCGCAACTGTATGTCTTCTAACACAACCGCAACTTGACTTTTTTCTTCTATCGTAGGGGGCATCGGGAGAGGGCGGGCCAGTTGCAAGCCCGACAACAGCCCCGCAACTTCATGTCCCCCAACATGGTTGCAACTCAACTTTTATTTTTCGGATGGGGCATCGGGAAAGGGGCGGGCCAATTGCAAGCCCGGCAATAGCCCCGCAACTGCAAGTACCACACCAGAACGCAACTGCTTGTCCCCCAACATGTTTGCAACTCGACCTTTGTTTTGTCGGAGGGGGTGGGCCAGTTGCAAGCCCAACAACTGCCCCGCAACTGCAAGTGCCGAACCCAACCGCAACTGCATGTCCCCCAACTTGGTTGCAACTCGACTTTTGTTTTGTCGGAAGGGGCGCTGGGAGAGGGGGCGAGCCTGTTGCCAGCCCGACAACAGTCCCGCAATTGCAAGTGCCACACCCGACCGCAACTGCATGTCGTCTAAACTGACCGCAACTGAACTTTTTTGTTCTGTCGAAGGGGGGCGGGCCAGTTGCAAGCCCGACAACAGCCCCGCAACTGCATGTCCCCATGGTTGCAACTCGACTTTTGTTTCGTCGAAGGGGGCGCCGGGAGAGGGGGCGGGCTAGTTGCAAGCCCGACAACAGCCGTGCAACTGCAAGTGTCGCACCCGACCGCAACTGCATGCCCCACAACATGGTTGCAACTCGACTTTTGTTTTGTCGGAGGGGTGTCGGGAGAGGGGGCGGGCTAGTTGCAAGCCCGACAACAACCCCGCAACTGCAAGTGCCGCACCCAACCGCAACTGCATGTCCCCCAACATAGTTGCAACTCGACTTTTGTTTTTTCGGAGAGGGCGCTGGGAGAGGGGGCGGGCTAGTTGCAAGCCCGACAACAGCCCCACAACTGCAAGTGCCGCACCCGACCACAACTGCATGTCCCCAACATGGTTGCAACTCGACTTTTGTTTTGTTAGAGTGGGCGCCGGGAGAGGGGGCAGGCTAGTTGCAAGTCCGACAACAGCCCCGCAACTGCAATTGCCGCACCCGACCGCAATTGCATGTCCCCCAACATGGTTGCAACTCGACTTTTGTTTTGTTAGAGTGGGCGCCGGAAGAGGGGGCGGGCCACTTGCAAGCCCAACAACAACCCCACAACTGTAAGTGCCGCACCCGACCGCAACTGCATGTATTTTATCCCGATCGCAACTGGACTGGGCACCGGAAGAGGAGGCGGGCGAGTCAAATGACACATGTACTAACAGTGACACACTGACACACATACGTACATACTATGTGACAAGATATCACAGGCGTAGACATGCTAATCACGTGTAGTACCTCTGCAGACCCATATCCATCCATCTGCATGCCAATGCATCTGTACGTGGGCATAGCTCTTTTCTTTTTTCGAGCAGAACGCAGGCATATCTACGAGTGGCACCGTATGTCCGTGACCGCCGAAGAAAAAGAAAGAAAAGGGCCCTGCCTAATGACAGCAGAACAAGTGAGCAGCCCGGCCCAAAATAACAAACAAACAAACAAGTAAAATGAAATAAGCCCAAGTACTAAGCCGATTCAACCCAGCAGAAATAGAGCTAGTTAACAGGCCTAATCTACATGCGATGACGTCAGCCGACTGAGACTTCGCGAAGTCTCAGTCGACTGAGACGTAGACAGACCCTATTAATTTTCGCTGCTTTAATATTTTTTTCCGAAACGTGCATGAGATTTACGCGTCATTTCATTAAGAAAAAGAAAAAAAAACCTGGCACAACCTCCACTCACTACCTTTGCCAGCAACTATCCCACCTTGTCGAAGACCAGCTATTCCTCTCTTTCCAGATGCGGTGCATTACTAGGACAAGGTAGAAGTTGAGCTTCTTTCTTGTCGTCACCGGGGCGTCTGTGCTTGCTGCCGTCCACCATGCGACGAGTGGATCATGCTGAGTAGGAGTGTGCCGCTCCCATCGCCTAGCCCGCAATGCGTTGAACTAGACAGCGCGGGCAAAGGAACCAGACAGCAGGTAGTCGAGCGTCGCTGGTTCCTGAAGGCATACTGGGCAGCAAGGCTGGTGCGGTAGCTAGGCTCCTAGCTGCAAGGCGGTCTAAAGTCCAGCACCGGTTCTTGACAACCAGCCAGGCGAAGAATTTTAGCTGAGGAGGCACGTGACAGTTCCATATTTCCTCGGCCATTGGCATGTCCGTGAGCCCGAAGAAGAAGGCACGATAAGCTGCTTTACTATGGATGGGGGGGGGGGGGGGGGGGGGGGGGGGGGTAGTTAATAGCTATATACAAGCACAAACTATTACTGTTCAAATCACGTGGGAAAAAACATTCATAGATTTTATATTTGCCACAACCATACCAGGCGTCCAAAGTAAAGCCACAAGTCCTACATAATCTTGTGAGCACCCGTGCTATTCGCGTGTAACAGAACTCTACTAAGGTGGTTCTAGTATTTTAGAAGAAAATAATAAGTTCACTATATAGACTTGTCCCAAGCTCCTTGTGTGAGCAGTATGGGACTAAATCCATGACAAGCTTTGGTGTTTTTTAGAGTTCATGGTCCACAAGGGCACACGGGACACTGGCCACTGACCGAATGAAGCCCGATAAGAAACCATGGACCTTGAAAGCCTCTCGACATAACGATGTACATGGCGGAGCTTAAGCAAGGCCGAATGGGCCATGGCCCGCCCAGCTCTGGACCTCCACCTCACATTTATAGCCAGACCATCCAGCCCACCCACCCAGCTAGTAACAATCCCTTACAGCCAATCCCACCCAGCCCGCCCAGCTTTTTGGAACAAGCTCCGCCACTGACGATGTAATGGAAATGCTAATCTCACGTGCAATGATTTTGGGACAATTATTGACGAGTAGGCATGCCGGTAACCGCATGCTTACAATAGTTGCCGTTGGTGCCCAATCTACTATGTATATTTTAATCTGTACTAGGTACGATTCAAGTTTGATATATCCCATTTGGACAATGACATCAATGCCCTGCAATGGTCCCAAAATCATCTAGGACCTAGTCTTCCCTGCAAAGCATCTTAAATATGACACGGTAAGTACAGGTTGGGAACGATCGATCAATACTAGTGTCAGAAGAGTGTTGCTTACTTGAGCAATCTTGAAACCGAGGAGGATATTTGTGACTGGAACACACGCGCGTTATCAAAAGTAAACTCTGCATGTCCATGCAAGGACTAATGATGGTCTCTTTATCTGCACCCCAAGAGTGTTGATATCCACTAAGATCATTGACTGTTGCTTATGTTTAGTTGCAGAAAAAATTGTTTTTCCCTCCATGAAACAAACACCGCTTAAATAACATGAAAAATATACGTCTCCCCTAGCACCAATTTCATGGATAGACATTACACTTACCATTAATATCATGACTTTATACCTCGGGTACATAGCCCCACCAGTCCACTATTTCTTGCCTTTTATCGCAACGAAATCCCTGTTTGTCGAGGGATAAATAATGAAGTAATCAGCAACACACTAAAGAAAATGATGTCATTTGTATAGACTATCAAAAGAGGAGGATCTGGAAATGTACGGCATGCGGATATACCTGAGTTCATATAGTGTTACTACATGGATAGCATGTACTACAAGTTGACCCTTGACATTGCCAGGACAAGAAAAAATGACACAACCCACCATGTTGTACTGACACGCCTCTTGCCTAAGCAATGTATCCAAGGGACATGTATTTCAATTGTGATTGCACCCATGTTTATCGATATTAGGTAATTAACATTTGGCCGTGAATGAAATGGCACCTAAAGTGTTTTTACGTAACCCAATAATAACCAATTTATAGCCGTGATCCAGAAATAAGAAGACATTTCCCCCCTCCACCCTCCACGAGGCGATAAGGGAGAACCCTCGTTCCCCACCGTCCACACGACAGATGTTGAGGTTGTGGGTTGGTGATCTCTCCGGCATTGGGTCATGGCCTCGGAACCCAAACTTTCTGGCTTTGCAGATAAGTTATGGTTAGGGTATCGTGGTGGTGTGTCATTGATGGTAGTGAGGGTGGCGGCGGGGCATTACAATCAAACCAATGATTTTATATGCATGCATAAGAGCATCTTCAGACATAATGTACAAATTCAGCCCCTCAAACGCCCGCGGACGCGCACGGTCAGCGTCCGGGCGTGTCCGCTTTGATTCCTTATTTTTCTGTTCACGCAACCATGTCCCTCAGTTTTTTCTTATATGTCCGGTCACATGCATGTGTTTGATGGAGAAGGAGAGAGAGAAAGAAAAGAAATAATAAAGAAAGAAAAAAGATGCTATACGGTGGGGGCCAATCCTATGTGGCGGAAGCAGGACCACTGACCGGGCACGCCCGGGCACTCCTCATATTCATCCCATATATGAGATGAATATGAGGGTTGCCGGACAGACTGGACATTTAAGGAGGCTTTGAGGGGTCCGGTTGGGTCAACTTTTTGCTTCTCTCTCCTTTCCGATCAGTGGTCCCTGTGTCCGTCCTGTCAATTTGAGGAGTCCGGTTGTAGATGCTCTAAGTATTTTGTGTTGCATAGTTTATTTTTGGTATGTATCAATAAGTAAGATCGATGGTGGATTATCGTTTTGAGAGAGGGGGGGGGGGGGGGGGGGGGGGGGGCGACCATTGATCACTTGGGCAAGCATGCATGTAGATGTAGCTAGCAAAATGGAGTGCATGCACACAGGTACGTACTTGCGTGTGTAGCCAATTGGTAGCCACCCACGCATGCATGCATTGCATGTGCGTCTGAAGCAGGCTGGCTAGTAGTGTACGTGATGATCAAAAGAAGAAGAAAAAGTCGTGCGTATTTGCACTAGCAGTATTTCTTTGCGTGCGTACGTGATGCTCAAGAGAAGAAGAAGAAAATATTTGTATTATGACTGGACTTCCGGAGAGAGGGGCAGCCAATTGGTTGGATCTGGCGATCGAAGACGGAAATAAGAGGGTGGCCGTGCAGAGAGGAGAGGAACGGATATGGCGATTCATGAGCAATGCTACATCTGACGATCGAAGATTACGTAGCGTACGTACAAGAGTTACGTAGGTGTAGCATTTTGGGCGATTCATTCATCATTTCCGTTTCGTGATTAGTCAGGAAAGGAAGCTTGGTCTGTGACCTGCTTTGACTCAAACTCGGTAACTCGTTGGGTGGTGCCCTCTATAAAATACCAAGTCGACGGCCACAACCCACAACCGATCGATTTCGAGCGAGTTGCCGGCAGATCGAGTAGCATGCGCATCTCTTTGCCTTGGGACGTCGATGTCTATGCTACAATGGGACGTCGTCGTCCCAGTGAAGCCGAGGAAATCCCTAACGAGATGCTACAGGAAATCCTGATGAAGCTGCCGACCAAGGACGTGGCCGAGTAAATAGCATAAAACTACTACTTTACAGGCTAGGGTTTCAAAAAACTACGGGTTTTAAATTTTTCGCTGATAACTACCAACTCGGGGGTCGGCTGTTTCAAAAAACCCCAAATGTCCGTTGCTTAAAAATTAAACCTGTTTATTACAGGTCTGGCCCGCACCTAAACATTCTGTCTATTTGACTGTGTGTTGACCGTTAACTGACATGTGGGGCCCACATGTCGGTTTTCGTCTTCCTCTTCTCTTTCCTTCTTCTCTTTGTTCTTCCTCCCTCCCCTCCCCAGCCTCCCCATGGTCCCGCAGTCGTGCTCGCCGGCCATCAGCTGTCTGTGGAGCTCGCCGGCCAGCAGCCAGGGCGCCACCACGGATCTCCCTTCCGCCGCCCTTCCTCGTACGGGCGTGTACTCGGGCAGGAAGCAGGAGGAGGACCCGCGGCCGCCGGAGGACGCGGAGAACCCGTACATGCCGGAGCTGGACAGCCTGGCGTCCAAGGTGCGCGGCGACGTGCGCCGCGTGTGCTGCGTGGTCTCCGGCGGGGTGTACGAGAACGTGCTCTTCTTCCTTGTGGTGCAGATGCTCAAGGACAGGTACCCCGGCGTGCTCGTCGATATGGTGGCGTCGGCGCGCGGGAAGCAGGCCACTGCCGGCCGCCGCCTCCTCTAGCCGAGCCGCGCCGGCACATGCGAGGCAGGGCGTGGCCGCAGCGCACACAGGCGAGGGCGGCGTGGCGGCGGCCACAGGCGGGGGACGGCGTGGTGGTCGGCGCAGGCGAGGCAGAGCGTGGCGGCGTCCACGGGCGAGGGGCGGCGTGACGGCGGCCACGGGCGAGGGGCGGCGTGGCGGTGGCCACTGCGGGCGCGGCTCGCCGGCCGCATGCGGTGGACGGTGTCGGCCCGGAGGAGGTGGCATCGCGGTCATGGAGAGTGCGCCGGAGGACCTGGTTGCTTTTTTTGAAAACTTCCAGGGACCTGATTGCTTTTTTAGAAAATTTTCAGGGACCCGATTGCTTTTTCAGACACTGGCATGTGGCCCCCATATGTCAGTTAACGGTCAAACAAACGGTCAACCAAACGGTGCATTTAGTGGCGGGCCCAACCTGTCATAAACATGTTTAATTTTTTAACAAAGAAGATTTAGGGTTTTTTGAAACAGCCAACCCCTGACTTGGTAGTTATCAGCGAAAAAAATAAATTCGGTAGTTTTTTATAACCCTAATCCGTAAAATAGTAGCTTTATGCTATTTACTCGACGTGGCCCGGTGCTGCTGCGTCTCCAGGCACTGGCGCAGCGCCCTCGGAGACCCCTCCTTCCGCAAGCTCCACGCAGCCAGCCCTGCCGCGCTCTCGGCAGAGCCCGAGTTCTTGCGCTTATCCGGTGTGCCATGCGGGCTCGGCCAGAGCGTCAAGACCAGTGTCTTCAGCTTATCGTCGGACAAACCCATGTGCACCATCGCGAAGCCCGAAGGCCACAGCCTCGCCGACATCTGCAACGGCCTCCTCTGCTTCGTGGACGGGTGCGACGCTCATGCACCGGCGCTGGTGTGCAACCCCGCCACCGGCGAGACGCTGGCGCTTCCGGCGGCCCCTCCGCTCAACAACAATGACCATGCATATTTATTTGCCTTTGGGTTCAGCCCGCCCACCAACGAGTACAAGCTGTTCCACCTCTCTTCCCCGCTATGCTCCTACTCCGAAGAGCGGGTGGACGTGGACGTCTACACCTTGGGTGACGTCCGCGGGTGGAAATGACACTTCAACGCCAGTGTTGATCGACGGTAAACTTCACGTGGTCACCAAAGGCTGGAATGCACCCATGTGGCAGGAGGCTGTCGGAGTGCTGGTAGTGGACGTGCCTGCCGAGACGTGCCGCACCTACCCTCTCCCGGACGATCTCGGGACCTATAGATACGATAATCCGCTGGCCTTTGAGCTCAAGGGGCGGCTGTGCCTCGCCGCGCACGTGCTCAACAGCTGTAGTCGTCCCAAGGCCCTCCGCTTCTGGGTCATGGCCATGGAGAACAAGGGATCGGACGGCGAGAAGGAGCCGCACTGGGAGTTGCGCTATAGCTTCCTCGTGCAGGTGGAACCTCCCATCCCCATCCGAAGGCCATGGAGCCGTGTATCGTGGAGTGCATGGTTTCAACATGAGACGCTCTTCTACACGTGCAACGACACCTTGTACAAGTATGACACGAGGTCGTCCGTTCCTGACCACGGCCGACTGCTGCAGTGGGACAAGCAGCTCCAACGGATACCGTCATATCAATGGCTATGGATCATCCATCGGGGTTACCGTCCCACTCTCCTCTCGCCTCACATCTTTGAATTGCCACCATCACAAGACGAGATGATGGTGGACATATGCTCTTAAGGAATTGTAGTCTATTGTATAAGTTTATTGTCTGAGTTTTCTAATGAAACTTTGTATAATGTCCCAGGAGTGGAATTTATATTGTGTTTAATTATTTTGAACTATCGTTTTGTTGCTAAGCATGAAACAAATTCTGAACATCCTTTCATAGGAAAGGCAGATAAAACGACCAACATCTCTATAATTACTGCACACAATCATTTATCATAATTATTATTAGAAGGGTAGTGGTGTTTGACAAAAGATGCTTACAAAATAAAAGAAAACCATAAAAGTTCAACTTTAAATAAGTTATACTACAATTCTGGACATTGAAAAAGATGCCCCCCCTGATCCACATTAATCGTCGCTGCTTTAGTATGGACCGGAAGGAGTAGTTAATTGCTATACACAAGCACAAACTATTAGTGCTCAAATCACGCGGGGAAGAACTTTCATAGATTTTATATTTGCCACAACCATGCCAGTCGTCCAAAGTAAAGTCATAACTTGCAAACAATCTTGAGAGCGCATGCGCTATTCGTGTGTATCAGAAACCCTGCTGAAGGTGGTTCTAGTATTCTAGCAGAAAAGAATAAGTTCACTATATATGCTTGTCCCAAACTCCTTGTGTGAGCGGTATGGGACTAAACCCATGGCAAGTTAAGCTTTGGTGTTTTTTAGAGTTTATGGGCCACATGTGCATAAGGGACAATGGCCACTGACCTAATGGAGCCCGCTAAGAAACCATGGACCTTGAAAGCCCATGCATTTAAACCCTATCGACATAACGATGTAATGGGAATGTTAATCTCACGTGCAATGATTTTGGGACAATTTTTGACGAGTAGGCATGCTGGTAACCGCATGCTTACAATAGTTGCCGTTGGTGCCATATCTACTATGTATATTTTAAACTGTACTTGCTACGAATCAAGATTATTATACCCTTGTGCACAATGACATCAATGCCCTGCAATGGCCTCCACTATTTGCAAGGTTATCTATCGGTA
The DNA here is from genome assembly GCF_018294505.1 of Triticum aestivum. Lineage (NCBI taxonomy): Eukaryota > Viridiplantae > Streptophyta > Magnoliopsida > Poales > Poaceae > Triticum > Triticum aestivum. Next base: position 148,062,242 of record NC_057798.1, read on the forward strand.
ATGCTCCATTGATGAAAAATGAAGTCAATGATCACAAATACTCCCTTCTTCCTAAAATATAAGAGCAGTTTTTACACTAGTGCAGTGTCAACAACGCTCTTATATTATGGGACAGAGGGAGTACATGGTGGCTACTATCTTTTTGGTGGCATATATGCCATGTGGTCCACATACGTAAATAAATTTCAAAATCTCAAGGCAATAAAAAAAATCACTTTACCAAGCAAGGCTTACATGTCAGCCAGTAAGAATGTTGAGCGAGCGTTTGGGATGTTGCAAGCTCGCTTTGCATTTGCTACTGGACCTCATGGACTCTAGGATCAAAGAATGTTTTGGCAAATCATGAATGACAGCATGATAATTGAGAGTGGGTGAGATCAAGAGGAAGACTTTGAGTATGATAATGCAGGAACAACTGGGAGGCTCGAGCTACATCAAGCCGAACCCGAGCATTTCATGAAGTGCATATATAAATCAAAGATCGTGTGGCACCTGAGCAAGTTCGAGATGACCTAGTTCATCATATGTGGTACCTCTCCATGGGCAACAATTTCTCATGTGAATTCATGTATTATTTACATTAGTTGGTTTATTATCTCAACTTTATTTTATTTTTGAATTTGAATTTGAAATTTTATAAATTTGAATCTCAATTAGAAACTAAGAATGCAATGGATAGGGAATCGGGCTACCGTTTGTGCTAGGATACATTACTTTTGTTTTCCGTGTATGCTTAGCAATTGCATTTGCTCTGCTTGTGTTTACCTATAACTAGCTAGTTTTTTGCATGTAATGGGATCAACTAGCAATTGCGAAATACAACCCCCCTCCCCCCATATAATGGTGTATCCGATCTATCAAGACTCTTCGTTGTCTTTAAGATTCGTCCAGAGTTTTTCGTTAAACAGTACTAAAGCTATATGAATCCATAAAGCCATAACAAAAGTCGCTGAAAGCCAAATGAAACTTGCGTCGACAAAAGATTAGTTTCACCAATGTTTTGTTCGAGATTCAAAATATGAAATTTTAAAATTCATTGGAAACCATGGCAAACTTGCATCTATAAAAACTTGGGTTTATAAAGTTTGCATCGATGTTTCATTCGAGTTTCAAAACATGAAGTTTTGAAAACATCTTCAACATTGATTTTGTTCGGAACATCTTCATTATATATGGAAAATGGTGAAAATAGGCGCTAAATTAGACATTTGTCTAAACCTTAGTTAAGACATAACCCTTTCTACGTTTGAACAAAATATAAATGCATCAAGTAAAGGATGGGAGGCAGCAGAGATGTTGAATGCGGGTTGATTTTTGAAACACAATAGCTAAATGTTAGTCGACTGATTTTTGGGTTTGAGTCAATCGATTTTGAGAAGGAAGATGGAAGCGCCGACGGAGATGAAGGAGATGGCAAGCCCGCCGGTGAGGCCTCCGGTGTCGAGGAAGAAGGACCCCACTATCTATCTTAGGGTGGCGGGTGGGGTGCTGCTTCGGTGGAGATTTTTTGGGTAGTCACCGGGCTTAGAGGGATGGCCGAGGGCGGTGAGGCGAGCCGGTCGCAGGAGCGCTGGTGGTCCCGGGCGGCGGAAGCAGGCGGCTAGGCCTAGGCTGGATCGGGCAGGGGTGAGAGAGGAAAAAAAGAAACGGCGGCCAGAGGTTGAAGATCAGCAGTGCCTGCTCTTGGTTATACGTACGTACGTACGCACATACGCAGTGTTGATCACGGCGAGGAGTCAAGCACTCACCAGTGAAAGCGCGTACACTCTGTGACTGCGAGAAGGGAGCATGTGAGGTCTGCACACGTAGCAACTCACACTGGATATAAGAAAAAGAAGAAAAACAATGGCGTACACACTGCATGCAGTACGTAGTGCACCAACGATGTACTGAAGGGACAAAGTGCATTGAGTTCTTTCACGAAAACAGGGCGTTGCATATGTGTTGTGTTGCGGGCTTGCAGCTGGTGCGCGTTGCACCTTTCGCTTCAATTTGTGCTGTGTGTTTGTGCTGCTTTGTGCATGACGAGCAAGGGATGGGCTAGCTTAGCTAGATCAATGACATACGGAGTAGATTGCAGATGAGATGTGATCAAGCAAGATTTTCCGCCACCGCAACCGCGAAACATAGGAACGCTAGGTAGGTCCGGCAGCGAGCATGAGCTAGCACGACGCGGTGGCTGTGGTGCATCGCTCAACCATGCATGCATGCATGTCCGGTCTCTGCGCCATCTTCATCTTATTCCCTTCCGGTGAAATCAACCTTTAAACGTCCAGTGAGAGCGACTCGTGTTGGGATCAATTATTTACGGAAAAAGTTCAAAATAAACCTCGAAGTTGTAGACGAAAGCTAAATCAAACCCTGAATTTTGAATCCCGGAAATTGGCACTCTGAAACTTTTAATCCCGGTCTATATTGGACCCTAGATCTGTTTGGCACACCGGAAACACTACAATCCCGGCCGGGATAACCAGCTACTCTCACAGACAAGAACTTGGGCTGGCCCACTATAACACAACAAGAATTCGTGAAGTTAAAAAATGTTTGAACATTTCTAAACTTGTTCTGAAGTTAAAAAATGTTTCTGTTTTATATTTTTGGCACTAATTCAAATCATTTTGTGTTTTTTAAAAAATATTTCGTATTCTTAAATTATATTCGCATTTAAAAAAATTGTTCGTAAGTTAAAAAAAATCACATTTGTCCAAAAAATGTTCAGAATTCCAACAGTTTTTCACATACTATGAAAACTGTTTCGGATTTTCAGAATTGTGTCACATTTTTTGAATAATATTTTTGGAATTTCATAATTATTTCGTAAATGATGTTTTTAAAAAAAGTTTCGGACTGTTGGCTGTGGACTCGACTGGGACGGCCCACCAGACATAAAGCAAGTTTTTTTTATCACGCGCCATAAAAATTATTTCTTTCTTTTTCTTAAGACGCGACATAATAATTCCAAAAGAGAAAAACATGCCTTGGAGTCGAACTTGGGACCTGGCAGGGTTGACCTGATTTTGCTAGCCACTACACGAGACGAATATGACTTACATAATAAGAGGCCAAAAATATTTAATTAGAAACCAAAGCATCGAACTTTGAAAACTTTTTTTAGGGGCAAACAATTATTGAAAACGTGTTTATTTCCGAAATCTTCGAACATTTTATAAATTGCATTTTTGAACATTTCGAATACTTTTTAAAAACCAACAACTTTCAAAAAGAGAACACGTTTTGAAACATAAACAATTTTTTAAACCTATACAAAATGTTAAAGTGCAAACACTTTTTGAAACATAAAATTTTTCTGAAACCTGAACAAAATTATAAAGTGCGAATACTTTTTGTACAATGTAAGACTATGTTTGCGTGTTGTAAAAAAATGTGTTATAACCTTAACAGAATATACGTGACATGTGTTTGAAAAAAGTGTATACAATTTTAAAAATGTTGAACCATGTGAAAGAGTGTTCGTGTAGTTTTATAAAAAAATTATTGTCATTAAGAAAATGTAAAACAGGTATTTGGAAAAATATTACCATGTATTCAAAAAAAATTTGAAATATTTAATTTAAAAATGTTCATAATGTATATGAAAATATCAAAAGTATATCAAATATTTAATGTGTGTGTTAAAATTACATTGTGTATTGAGAAAAATTAAACATGTGTAAAAATGAAAAAAGAAAAGGAAAACATAAAAGAAAAATTATGAAAAAACAAATTAGTGTGCGCGCGTGAGCGACTGTGCTACTGGGCCGACCCAATTTAAGAAATACCGGCAAAGTCCTGTCAAGGTTTAAAATGGACCGGGATTAGAGAGTTCAGAGTGCCAATTTCCGGGATTGAGAGTTCGGGGTTTGGTTTAGCTTTCGTCTACAACTTTAAGGTTTATTTTGTACTTTTTCCATTATTTACAGCCCGTCACGGTCCCGGTCCCTGCTCTATCTAACAAGAAAAGGAGACGCGGCTTTGCTATATTGCTGCACCGATCTGCACAAGGCCATCAACATTCAACATCAAGTCTTGCACCAATTCGATCCATCAGGGCCCCAGGCCATCTTGCTACGTGTCGTCGTTGTATGGTTGGATGTGATGTGATGTCTCCAACATCTTCATTTCCAATATTCATGAATATATTAACAATATATTTATCTTTTCAATAAAAAATAGTGTTGGACGTGCATGGTTCCAATATTCATGAGTATGTTAAGAACATCTTTATCTTTTTCTTTGGACACATACGATGTAGAAAAGTTCAATAAAAAATGTTTACTAAATCCTATCGATACGGTATCTAGTGTTACACATCAATGCTAGAAATGCAATGGTAAAAACAGTTCAAAATTATATCCCTTCTAACTTTGAACAAAGTAGCCCTTGTATTGGTTTGGACATTTGTGTTCTGTATATAAAGACTGTTTCATGAAGTTTGAACAAAATATAAATGCATGAACTAAGGATGCATGGGAGGGCGAGAGGTTAAGCGCAGGTTAATTTATGTAAAGTACATGGTTCTAAATACAAAAAAGGATAAGTTATGTTTTCCTTTAGTTGAACTAGGTAATTGCCCGTGCGTTGCAACGGAGCAAACATGTTTAAACACCGGTTCTATCTTTGATTATTCCATAAGTGTCGACATATTTGTATTTCCCCATCTGCCTCTTTGATTATTCTGTGCGGATTCCCAGTGCAGAAACTATCTATATGATCTTGCATCCTATATTTTTCACATAAAATGAAACATGCGAATGTGGAAAGACATCAAAAAGGGAATGAACAAACCTTCGGTCCAAAAATACAGATAAAGGAAAATAGCAGTCCCAAACAAATAAACTGTTGCCCAAGATCCTAGTAGACATTAAAACCATGCAACTTTCCAACCCTGTTTGGCAATCAGCATTCCCAGCCATCAAATCGTCAATAACATTGCAATTCCTTGCAATGAGCAATTAACAAAACAAAACACCACCAAAAATGTGCCGCATAAAAACAATAACAATCAAAAATTCTTCAAAAGAACATATTCTCCGTTCTAAATACCAATCAAAACCCATAGTAGTTTGGAAGATCATATTCTCTATCCTATATGACATTCTTGTAAACATTAATTCGTACTCCCAATCGACCGTCTCTTATAACTGCAGATACACTTATACCTAATATAATGGCATAAAGTTGCAAATCCAACAGATTCACTTGAATGTAAACAGCGTTTGCATATTATATATAAAAACTATGCTCCCGAAAAACAATGCTATTTGTTAATAGTGGATGCCTGACTGTGCAACAGAGGACGCCTCCAGCCATCTCCTTTATTGGCATGTTTGTCGTAGAGCCGAGCTGCTCTACCGCGCGGCCGCACAAAGTCGTTGACATATCCCCATGTTTAGTTGGAGAGTTAGAATTGAATGGATTTGGTTCTCCTCCCATCTTATAAAAGGAACGGCCAGGTTGCCTCTCACCAGAACAAGCCAGCTGAACTCGTTCGCTCATTGCCGTCGCCCAAGAATCTTATGATCTGCCTAGTCGCCGATGCTACTGCTCCGCTCCTCCCTGTTGGCTTTGTGGCCATCACCAAGGTCCATCTGGGCGCTGCTCCGGTCCTGCATGGATTAATTCGAACAATAATGCCAGCTACAATCATACCACTCAAACGATCAAGTGCAAAATCAGTTCCCGCCGAGTATCACCATGCATATAAAATATTGGCAGTATATAACATAACACGGTCTGCATCGTAATTGCCAAATTAACAATTTATAGTATGCCACAAAAAGTGAAAGACTTTTGGTGCTGCTGTGGCATTTCTTGATCTATACAACAAACCAAATTTACCTGCCCAGACCAATTCTGACCAGCAACTCTCTTGCGACGCGACGCTGCGGCCTACGGCCGCTACTTTCAGCCTGCCCAGCGCGGCGCCTCACTCGGAACGGAACAACTTAGGGCCAGTTCTTTCGACTCGATTCTGAAGAATCACTGCCTGGAAAATCACAATCGCAAAAGAACTCATTGCTTCTCCAGGAATCGTCTAGAATCACCCACAATCGGCAGTGTATTTCAGAATCGAGCAAACTTGACGATTCTGGCGATTCCCGCAAAGCAAAACGATTCAGTTTTAGCAAATACCCCTATTAGATGTAGAAATTACCCCCAATATGCCACTCGGGCCAGCCGACCGACAGAGGCCCAGCGCCCCAGCCCAGTACTCGTCGATCCCCCCAGTCGTTCGTCCCCGTCGCTCATCCCCATCCCCGTGCGACCTAGGGCTGGCGCCGCCGCCGGATTCCCCGCCCCGAAATCATCAGCTCCGCCGCCGGCGGTCCTCTACAGGGCATCCCCGTCTAGTCCACAGCCACCCCCGACCCCTCGGCACCGGCAGCAGGAGGCAAACCGGCTTCCCCGCCCCGACCCAACCGCCCTGCAGTAGGAGGCCAACCGGCTTCCCCGCACCGACCCAACCGCCCTGCAGCAGGAGGCGCCGGCGTCGACCGAGCCCACTTCACCGGTGTTGGTGAGCTCCTCTCTATCTCATCCTTTCTCCCCTTCTCTTTGTCATATCTCTGTTACATATTAGTTCAACTCTGTTTGTATGAATCAAAAAAATTATACTGCTACTTGTTTGCTTATGCTGTTTTCGATTTGTATGGTTATTTGGTTAGTACGAAATTTGTATGATTGATTGCTACTGTTCGAACTCTGTTTATAGCAATGAAAAATTGCATGAATGATTGCTACTGTATGAATTTTGTAGTGGTATGAAATGACTGCTGCTTAGTAAAAAAGTAGTTTACATTTAAACATTCACATATTGATGTTGTAGATGGAGAAAGTGAAGTATCCAAAAGCAATTTGGGATAGTGTGGCTCATTCCATTTATATGGATGTGTGCGTAGAGGAGGTGCGAGCAAATAACCGGGCCCCTAGAGGCACCACTTTGTCCGATGTAGGACAAGCTAATTTGCTTACTAAGTTCAATGAGCGCTCTGGGCGTGGCTATTCGCACTTGCAATTAAAAAACAGGTGGGATGCATGTAGAGGTGATTATGCCATATGGAAGACATTGGTTCAAAAAGCTTCTGGCATTGGAAGAGATCCTTATACAAAGACCATTGCTGCTACAAATGAGTGGTGGGCATTGGAGTTGAAGGTACCTTTGTTGTTTGTCATTTTATTAAACTGGGAGTCATGTTGGATTTTTCATTTCATTTAACATGAATGTGTGCTATTTCATTGCAGGCACGTCCGCAAGGTAGCAAGTTTCGGTATGCTGCACTTGCGGAGGAGGATAAAATGGAGGAGGTGTTTGATGCTTGTTGTGTCACAAATGAGCATGCGAGGGTGCCAATGCCAACATATCAAGGTTCTACGTCTCGAATCACTTTGGATGATGAGTCTGGTTGTGAAGGTGATGAAACTCAGGTTACACCTCGTCCTAATCATGCTAAGGGTGGGAAGAAGAGGGCATGTCCTTATTCGCCAACTCCTAAGATGAATGAAAAGTGGGCAAGTGAGCATGCAAAAAATGAGGCATTTGTGCGTATGGTGGACCTCTTTGATTCAAGGAACAAGAGAGATGAAACTCAAGTTTCAGCAAGAAAGGAGATTCACGAAATGTTGGCCATGGTAGAGGCGGATGGTGGTGCACCTGGGAGTGATGTTCATTTCTATGCTTCACAACTATTTATGGATCAGACAAATCGTGATGTTTTCTCTGCCTTCAAGGGTCACGAGCCTAGTGCGAGGCTTCTATGGATAAACAAAACATGGGAGTTCAACAATCTATGTTTCAAATGCTTCCAACTTGTATTGTAGTGAACTATTTTATTTTGTTGAACCATTGTATTTGCTTTGAACTTGTACCGAATTGAATTATGTTGTTTGCCTTCTTATGAACTACTCTTTTGCTACTGCACCTTGTTATGAGCTACTCTTTTCCTACTGTACCGAATTGTTGTAACCTCCTATGTGTGTATGTGGTTGTGGCAGATGGATAAAAAAAAGCAAGAAGATGAGGAATTTGAGGCTGGAATGCTTGCATTTGCTTTGGAAATGGCGTCATATATTGTAATATTATATGCTTTATGAGATTTGCAACTCGTTTTCGTGTTCAAAATAACCAAGTGTTACCAATGTATCACACACTTCGGTCTAGGGGCGTTACAGACATTTCAGCACACAACTCATACAACAATCACAGGTTAGAATCACAGAAAAGAACTGGGCAGACGATTCTGTGGGCAGATGATTCTCTGGGAAGTTTCCCAGAATCACGATTCTGGAGAATCATGAGGCTAAAAGAACTGGCTCTTATTGTCCATGAATTCGTCGAACGGGATACATGCCGCATCGTCCGGCCGGCCATCCCAGAACGGTGACGCGGCGCCATCGCTTGTCTGCATCGTGGCCCTGACGTTCTCTGGATCGGGCTTAGGACACCAACGCCACCATGACTGTGGCTCCCGTCCCGGCCTTCCCAGCATAACTCTGATGCAATCACAGTAATCAACGTGCTCTCAGCCGGCGCCCTTCCTCTGGATCCGGATCAAGTAGGGGACAGGGATCTGGCATCAGGTGGTTCGGGACAGATGCGTAGACACCAAAAGAGGAACCGTAGAGCAGGGTCTAGGACAAGAGATCAGCGAGCAAGCCAGAGAGAGAGAGGAAGGCAGGATCGGGAAGGGTGTCGGGTGCGGAAGTCACGGAAGGAAAACCCTTTGTTGAACCCAACGTGGGAGTAGGGGCTTAACGAAGAGCTGCGACGACGTAAAATGGGAGACGAGGTAAACCATGGTGATAGTCAAAGAAGGAAGAATATTGATCACGGTTTCAATGAAAAAAGGAAGAAGAGATTGATCACCGTTTATTTGAAAGAAGGAAGGTGATTGAATGAATTGATTGCCATGCATGAATTGATTGCGTTTGAATTAATTGAGTCTGGTTACCTTATGTGAAATTATTGCGTTTGGAATGATTGCCTCTGGTTACCTTATGTGATTGATTGCCTGTTGTTTGTCCGGCCAGAGGGAGAAAACCGGAAGGGGGGAAAGAAAATCGGGGGTGAGGGGGTCGTACGAGAGGTGGGACTGGACGGGGGAAAGAAAATCGGGGGGGGGGGGGGGGGTGAGGGGGTCGTATGAGAGGCTGGACGAAGCGGGGAACGTAAGAGGGGAAACGGAACACTACGTTTCTTTTGGATAGTAGAGATTACAGTGATGGTTGGTATTGGACACGCACTACAGTCGACTCCAAGCAGGGCGCACATGCAACTAGCTAATAGCATCTCCAGTCGCACCCCCAACAGGCCCCCTCAGGCGATTTTTCCGCGCCGGCGCTTAAAAATCGGCCCAGTCGCGCCGGGGCCGAAACTGATGCCGGCGGACTCAGGCCGAACCTGGCGCGCTGGGGGGCGCCCGGGGGCACCGGGGCAAGTGATTTTGGCGCGAATGAACTGCGGGCCGGCCGAGTCAGCGACACTCGCCTCATCGTCCTCACAACGCCTCGGTTTCCCGCGGGGAATCAATGCCAAGGCTGCCGCCGGTCAGCCTTCCATTGATTCCTCACGGGCGGCGCATCCTTATGGGCAGTGCGGTGACGCCCCCCTCCTCCCACGCGTACACACATCGCCCGGCTATAAAAGCGATGCCTCCCCCTCGCCTCTGGCCACACCCGCCCACAGCCGCCGCCGAGCTCTGCCTCTCTCCCCGTGCGCAGCCGCCGCTGACGTTCCTTCGTTCTCTCCCCAAGCATGCTCCCTCTTTCCCGTCGCGACGATGGGAGAGCGATTCCCGGCGATGGGGCGGCGGCCAACGGCTTCGGCCGCCGCTCGCTGCACGAGTGGGAAGCATACCTGCTCTTCGAGGCCAACATCCTAGCGCCTCCCAACATGCGCGCAGGGCCGGGGGGGGTGGAGGCTCAGTGCCGGTGGCGTCCCCATTCCTCCGGTGCCCGGCGTCGACGTGTGCCCCGACTACTTCGCCGTCGAGGTTGTTCGCGTGCAGCGGGCTCTCCTGCAGTACACCGCCGACAGCCACGAGGCGTCGGCGACGTACTTCCAGCACCGGCAGGCGCGCGGCTCGCCTCCACCAACGCGGCGCCGGTGGTGCGGGGCAACAAGAACATCGAGGGGCGCCCCCCGGCCGCTCGCTCCACGAAGTTCTCCGGCACCTCGAGGGCGGCAATGCCCCGCCCTTGACGTACCCTAGCCGCCCCAGCCCGGATCGGCGACCAGTGGATGCCAAGGAGGACGGTGTCCTCTTCCTCCTCCTCCTCCCGCTCCTCCTCCTCCGGGTCGCCAGCGCTGCTGAGCGTGAAGGCCGAGCCCGCCGAGACGCCGCTCGGCCGGCGCACATGTAGCGACGACATCGTCATCAACGATGGCAAGCGCGCCTCCTCCTCGGCTCCTCCCCGCTTCGTCAGGCCAAAGGCAGAGCCGGGGCTCCCCGCCGTCAAGACGGAGCCAGGACTCGCCGCGGTGAAGACGGAGCCGGGGCTCTCCGACGAGGCGGCCTTGAAGTGGGGGCACGAAGACTGGGAGCGGATGGAGCTAGAGCGCCAGTGCCGCGCCCTATAGCAGTTCGCCGCGCGTCGCCGCGGCCGCGACGAGGGAGGCATCATCGTTCTCGACGACGACATCGACGACAACGCGCCGCCACCGGTCCGCCAGGGCGTCCCCGGGCAGGGGTGCGGCAGGGGCGACCTCGTCAAGGAGGAGAAGGACGACGACGAGGACATTGGCGATGGCGGCGACGGCGGCGACTTCGCCGCGCTCAGCGTGTTCTTCCTGTAAACTAGGCCTTTATTTTTTATATTTGCTATGTAAAAAAACTCTTTAAGTCTGCCAAAGTTTATGCCTGTTTGCCGAAATTTAGCTGAATGTCTTTAAAAAAAGCCTTCTAGAGCGACCTTGTGGCCGGCGGCTCGGAACCAGATCGGCCCCAAGCCGATTTTTTCGCCGGATCGCCCTCAGGCGGCGATTTTTCAAGCCCTCGGGGGGCCAACGGGTGGAGGTGCTCTAAGCTAGCTGGGCAGCTCGTCCGGAGATGGATGCTGCTGCTCACATCAACAGTTTATTACATACTACTCCGTACTACACAGCTCGATCGTACTCGTACGTGCAGGCAAGTTTGCACTTCATCAATCAACTCAAAAATGAGAAGTTGGCACTTGATCAAACTGGGGTGCCATTCTTGCATTTCATGCCTGATTATTAATCAATTACCACGACTACTTAGTAGGACATGCATATATATAGCTAGATGAAAACAACACAGGAGAAGGCAGTCATGCACCTACCGACAGACCATCCACATACACCGTTCTCGAACACTACTGATTAACAAGTGAACAGAAAAGGAAAAGGAGGCGAAAATAACATGAAGCGCTACAGCACTCTTCATGATCTTATTTTGCGGATTGCTGTAGCCTGTTCTCACTTCTCATCATCTTTGTCACCGACCCTCTGGAGATAATCAAGAAGATACTCCCTGCGCAATCGAGAGTGGCCAACATGCATGAGTATGTATGTAAGAAAACTGGAACATGCTAAGATTTTATTGCATTTTTTCAATCGTGTTAAATAACATGAGTAAAGAAATATAGCAAAAGCAAAAAAGAAAAAGAGTACCTGCCGATGTCGCATCCGGCGTTGCGTCTTCTCTTCACCGGCGAGAAGGAGTGCAGTAGTTGGCTACTGTCAGAATGAAGTTGGCTATGATCAAAGCTAGAAGGCCTACACGGAGAACTGTGTGGAAACCAAAATTCGTTGTGTGTCAGTGCCATTCCTTTTTGAATGAAAGGAAAAGGAAAGAAAGATCGTAGGTCATTAATAGGATCGAGAACTCACTGCCGCTGTGGTCGCTGGGGTCGTCGCTCTGGTTGCTGCGCGGCGCCAGCGCGGTGGAGACCTCGAACCGAACGTGGCAGTTGAAGCCCACCACCGTGGCCGCCGCGCCACCGTCGCCGCGGGCCGCGTCGAGGTCCCAGGCTCCCAGCCTACGGCCTGCGCCGAGTCCTGCAGGGACCCGGCGCAGTCCGCCGCCGTGAGGTCGCCGGCGCACTGCACCCGCACGCGGACCGTGCTGCTCACGATGGCGAAGTCGCAGCCGCAGCCGCAGCCTTTCTCCACGATGGTTTTGTGAACCACCCTCGTGCTGGCTGGCATCACCGGCTTGGAGAGCCTTCCGGCCGCGCGCTGCGCCATGAGCTGCGCCATGGCGACGAGCTCGGCGTGCAGGCCGGCGGAATAGAGGACCCGTACGTAGAACCGCGACGTAGAACCGATCGAGGAAGAGCTCTTGAGGAATTTTTTGAGCCGCCGTACGTCCTGTGTATGCGATTTTTTCAGTCATTGTGCTCTAGTCATCTCCCGTGTTTTCAGCATCGTGTAACGTCAGTACCACATTTCGTGCGTCGCAACTCAGTACCACTATTCGGCCTAATCATTACAAATAGGACTGAAAGCCGTATAACCCCGTATTGATCATGTACCTGACCGTGCGGCTCCACCTGTCAGGCGACACGCTGGCGAATCGGTGCGTGCCGGTGCGCTGACTAGGACGAGGCTGGCGCGGTCTGTCTTAGCGGGCTCGGTCGACCCGAGCCGGTTCCCCGACCACTCTAGTCTCCCTCCTCCTCATCGAGCTCTCTCCCTCCCCCCTACGATTCGCCGTCGACCGCCCCCACCGCCGCCGCCGTCCGTCGCGCTATGGTGTACGAGGACGAGAGCAGCAACGAATACTCCAGTCTCCTGTACATCAGCTCCTCGGACGACGGCATGCAGTACCAGCTGAGTTGCAAAACTAGGATTAGGGTTAGGGTTTGTGTTCCTCGGGGATTGCTGATTTGATTTGGGGGGTTATTGGTTCACTTTGCTCCTTTAGGTCTCTGCTAGCATTGACGACCAGGACTACATGGGCGTTGAGACAACAGCGCTGGTTCCTTGCAAGCACCATGGTCTGGCAGCTGAGAGGCGTGTGGCCTTTGAAGGATTTGACACGGGCAGGAGGTTCTTAGTGTGTGCTAATAAGGTTAGATGCTACACATTACCTTTATTTTTTGTATTAAGAATGATAGTAAGCACATGGCCCAGTCCATAGTTTATGTTGGCAGACCTGTTGGTCATTTCTTAGTTTACCCATGTGCTGATGCAGATTGTGTGATTGTTTAAGTAGGCACCATCTTATTGTGTACTTGTTTAGCCAGTTGCTGATGCTTTCCATGTATATTTAATTTGTGAAGTACTCCCTCCGTTTCTAAATATTTGACTTTTTAGAGATTTAAATAGACTACTACATACGGATGTATATAGACATATTTTAGAGTGCAAATTCACTCATTTTGCTTCATATGTAGTCACTTGTTAAAATCTCTAGAAAGACATAGGAACGTAGGGGGTAGATGTTTATTTTATAACATGTCAACAGCTTAGTCTGTAGTGTAGATGCTCATTCTTTAATTGGGCATCTCACCGACTATGTCAGATGCTTCAAGCTTGAGTTATTTTTTAATTGTTAGTTGGCCAAAGTAGATTTATCTTACACCGTGGGTCCCTCATAGTTGTCCTGTTTGAGTTTGAAATCACTTTCATAGTTAGTTGGGCAGCTCACTTTGGGTTACTTGTTAATTGTTTGTTTCTCAAAGTACAGTTATATTTAACTGTGGGATGCTCATAGATCAGATAATTTATTCTGTGGGATGCTCATAGTTCAGTTGTTTACAATACAAGTGTTGCTGACATTGCACATGCTGGGCTTCAGCTATTTGAATGGGTTGTTTACAATAATTGTGATGTTTACATTGCAGGAAGCTGATAAATGTGGTTTTGTTCAATGGATTGACCCAGAGTGGCCTCCCACACTGCAGAATGCTTTGTTGAAGCTATGGGAGATGTACTCAGACAGCAAGAGTGGTAGGAGGAAGGATAACCTTGAGAATTCACTCAATATTCACCATTTGACAGAGGAGAAAAACAAACTAGAGGGCAACTATGACAAATTGGTTGAAGATGTGCGTGAACTATTCAGTGCCCAAGAGGACAAGATGATGGATTTCAGCTATTTGAATGCTAAGATGAAGGGTGTTGAGGTTACCAAATCAGTTGTGTCTGATATGAAATTAGAGATGGATAAGGAAGGTGCAAAGATCTACAAGCTGCAGGAGAAGTATAAAGTCCTGATGAATCTGACACAAGTTCAAGGCACTGTCATCCAGAACCTAAAGTTAAACCATTTGAAAGAGAAGGAGCAGCTCAGTGAAGCTAGTAGTAACCTGCAGTTGCAGGTTGATGAACTCAACAAGTCAGTGGAAAAGCTCACACAGGAGAACTCAAAGTTGAAGCTTCACATGGGTGACCTGAAGAAGGGACATGAGAAGCTCACTGGAGGCAGGGCTGAACTGAAGCTTCAGATTGCTGATTTGCTAAGGCCAGAGGAGAAGAATAGGAAGAACTTGAAGGTGGTCCAGGACATGTTGGCAGAATCAAGAAGATGTGAGAGCAAGATCCAGATGAACATGACATGAGAAGCATGCTTAGCTGGCCTTTTGTGATGTATGTTGTTGTTTAGAAGTAGTAAATGTGGACTATGGCTGTGTACTTGTGAACTAAGTTGGAATTAGTTGAACTCTACTAAGCTATCTACTATGTAAGAATCTACTATGATGTGTAATAATTAGTTGAACTCTACTATGATGTTTAAGAATCTATTAAGCATGTAAGAATCTATTAGCGTACTCAATCTATTTAGTATTATAGATTTGGATGCTTTTTTGTATAGAGGTTTTCATCTATAGAGAAGCACATCGATTTAGGCCAAAAAAATCCATATCCAAATCAGCACACTCAACTATCAAATCCATGCAAAAAAAACGAAGACATGGCAGTAGTCAACATGGGATTGACCTTACTTGTGGGCCGGCTAGTGCTTTTGTTGATTGGTGTGGTCGTGTTAAAAGGATTGGGATAGAGAGTGGGGATTCCTGGAGATGAGAAGCTAGGGTTAGCGGTGGCAGTGATGACGGGGTGCAGAGCGCGGCGGCAGCGGCGCGATGTCGTGGTCTTTGGGCTCTTTCGCTCCCGGCTTCCGCCGCGCCAGTGGAAGGAGGGACACGGAGTCGAGGTCTCCTATTGCTTACAGGCAGAGCCCAATGGCATACGAGCCGCCGAACATGTGCCACTGTGATCCGCCGCGGAAGGCGCCGCGATGGATCTCCTGGAGCCGTCAAAACCCCTGCCGGAGGTACTAAGTCTGTGTGGATGCAATGGTGAGCCCCATTTCTTGTGCTCATATCATTTTCTTCTGGCCATTTTTGCTCATACTCTTTGATTGATTTCTTGCCACATTTGTGTTGAATAGCATGGTGGATGTGGCTTTCTGGAATGGCATGATGATCCTTTGCCTAAGTTTTTAAGCGACTTGATTGGAGATTTGAGAGATGAGGTGTGGAGGTTGAAGGGTCGTCAAGGATTTTTGGCTCGTACAGAAGATCAATATCCAAATCTGGCTGTCTGGAAATGAAGCAGCTTTAGAAGGGTCAAGGATTATGTCTCTGCAGGTTCAGTTAAGGGAGAAGAATGCAGAACTGGAAGCAATGAAGGGCAAGTATATGAATTTGGTGATGTTTTTCGTTGTCTTTGTGCTAGGTGTAGTCTTAGGGGAAATGCTAGTGTACTGAGGTTCATTTACTTGTGTCGGTTTGAGTGCTAGAAAATGGGTTGTAATTGATCATTAAAGTGATCTGGAACTTGGTTTGTAATGTGTTAGGTGTAGTCCTAGGGTTTGTAATGGACCCAGACTATCGACTACCGATTGCTATATTTGGTGAGCAAAGAAGACTACTATTCTCATTTTGCTTTGCTATCTACTATTTTCATACCTGATTTGGCTTGCTTGTGGTGCCTTCTGTTGTATAGATGCATTGTTATGAACCATTGTTTGGACTGCACCCCTAATATAGAATACCAAATGTGTGTGTGTGTGTGTGTGTGTGTGTGTGTGTGTGTGTGTGTGTGTGTGTGTGTGTGTGTGTGTGTGTGTGTGTGTGTGTGTGTGTGTGTGTGTGTGTGTGTGTGTGTGTGTGTGTGTGTGTGTGTGTGTGTGTGTGTGTGTGTGAAGTTCTGCTCTAAACAAATATATGAGACACACAAATGCACGTATGTGTATTCATGTCCAGTTGTTGCGACAGGTGCAGTTATATTTTGATCCGATTTTGTAAACAAGCATATGTACACATACTAATGCCAATGCAGTTTCACTCTTCCTAGGATGGCCTAGATGGCCCGAGGTGTGCAGCCTTTGATACGCCATGTTAGGCGCCCAGGTGTTGCCTTTTCCTGATAAATCCGGCTGCCACAGACCGGCGCGAGCTCGCTTCAGCCTCCTCCTTTGCCCCCTAATGGCCTCCTCCTCCAATCTTGCAGCTACTGCCTCATCGCTAACCTACAACAAAAAAGGTGAGCCTCCTGCCTTTATATGTTTTCATGATTAAGAAGGTTGGAGGAGCTTTATTAATGGATGAAATCCCTTGCCTGGTCCGTTCACCACCCCCAGTGACCAGTGTTTAGCCCCAACGTCCGTCCCGCTAGGTCCCAGCCTCATTTCATTGGTTAATCTTATGTATAATAGTGTGATAAAAAAGTGAGGTGTATACAGATCTATAACAGTATATCATACTTCTGATTGTAGTGTGATAGGACACTGAAGTATAATCTGGCCTTTTTGGTTCAGAGAGATAATTTGATCACTTTCTTAAGTTGCTGCATGCTGTCATATGCACTATGCTTAGGTTATTTGCTACTAAACCAATAGTGAAATATACTTTTATGTTCATATACTGTTTGGTGGCTTCTCAATTTGTGCATGAAAACAAACTTTGCTTCCGAGTGACACTTTGATTTGGTTGCTCGGCTGACAAGAATATGCATTTCTTTGTATACCACCTTACCTCTCCTGTGGTGCTTTCTACGTTGTGGATTCCCTGTATTAGATAAGGGCCATTGCTTACATGGACCATTTTGATTCTGATTGGCCTACTGTTAAAGTTCAAGGTATTAGGGTTGATGCTTGAGTACATAAATCATTGAATTCCATATAACTCACAGTTTGTTTGTATCAGGTTTGTGTGAGGTGGTCCCTATGAAGTACATCGACAAGGCAAATGGATTACGACACTTATTAGTATGCTTAGTGATAATGGCTCCGTAGTTGGCTCTTTTTATTATGTTCCTTTTCTTATTTCCTACTCCCATGTGTTCTCATTTTTGGTATTGAACTTCATGTCGAATGGCTATCTTTTGTGGTCATATCAACGCACCGAGCTTGATCCTGTATAAGTGCAAATGCTCTACCTGGTTTCCTACTGACATAGTATTACGTGCTTCGACAAAACGCTTTGACCGGCACCCTCGCGCGAGGGGGCGATCCGGATCTAGTTGGTAGTCACCCACGCATGCGTGCATTGCATGTGCGTCTGAAGCAGGCTGGCTAGCAGTGTACGTGATGCTCAAAAGAAGAAGAAAAAGTCGTGCGTACTTGCACTAGCTGGCAGCTAGCAGTAGCAGTATTTCTTTGCGTGCCTACGTGACGTGATGCTCAAAAGAAGAAGAAGAAAATATTTGTATTATGACTGGACGTCCGGAGAGAGGGGCAGCCAATTGGTTGGATCTGGCGATCGAAGACGGAAATAAGGGTGTGGCCGTGCAGAGAGGAGAGGAACCGATCTGGCGATTCATGCGCAATGCTACATGCCTACATCTGGCAATCGAATGGCGAGAGTTTTGATGGCGAGCCGATGTGGTGGGTTTTCTGATAATGCTTGAACTGGCTCTACCCTCTTTTCCTTCTCCTGTCAACTTGAACTGGTTTGTATTTCTGTTCTTAATAATAAAAAGGGGTAAAGCCCGGTTAAAAAAAAATGTAGTGTACGTAAAAGAGTTACATAGGTGTAGCATTTTTGGCGATTCATTCATCGTTTCCGTTTCGTGATTAGTAAGGAAAGGATGCTTGGTCTGTGCTTCCTGAACGGAGCACGTGCAGAAGCCAATCGGTTGCATGCATTCTTGACGACGGAGTCGCGCAGGCAGCGACGGAGTCGTGCATGCATGTTTAGGCTTGGATATATTAGTAATGAAAACTAGTTTTGCTAGAACTCATTTAGATGAAATATAATTTAGTCTCATTCATCTTTTATAGCCATTGGATGTGATGCTATAAGATGCGTGTGTGCTGAGGTGGGTTGTATCTGTTCTTGTATTCAAAGTGAATGAGACCAAATTATATCTCATCTAGATGAGTTCTAGGTACTCCCAAAAAAACACCAAGTCGTACTACCAGGAATTACGCGAATACCTGCTTCGACTCAAACTCGGCAACTCGTACGGTGGTGCCTTCTATCTATAAAATACCAAGTCGACGGTCACAACTCACAATCGATCGAGTTGGAGCGAGTTGCTGCCTTCCACCGATCGAGTAGGATGCGCATATCTTTGCCTTGGGACGTCGATGTCTATGCTACAATGGGACGTCATCGTACCAGTGAGGCCGAGGAGATCCCTAGCGAGATGCTACAGGAAATCCTGATGAAGCTGCCGACCAAGGACGTGGCCCGGTGCTGCCGCGTCTCCCGGCAGTGGCGCAGCGCCGTGAGAGACCCCTCCTTCCGCAAGCTCCACGCAGCGAGCCATGCCGCGCTCTCGGCAGAGTCCGAGCTCTTGCGCGTATCCAACATAGGCGAGGTCGGCCATATCGGCTCGAGCGAAAGGACCGGCGTCTTCAGCGTATCTTCAGGCAAGGCCATGTGCTCCGTCACCATCCCCCACGGCTACGGCCTCGCCAACATCTGCAACGGCCTCCTCTGCTTCGTTGACAGGGACCACAACGCCCAGGCGCCGGCGGTGGTGTGCAACCCCGCTAGCGGGGAGACGCTGGCTCTTCCCGAGGCCCCTCCGCTCAGCAACGAGGACGATGATTATCTCTTCGCCTTGGGGTTCAGCCCGCCCACCGACGAGTACAAGCTGTTCCGCCTCTCTTTCCCGCCATACTCATACTCCTCCGAAGAACGGGTGGACATGGACGTCTACACCTTGGGTGATGCCCGCGGATGGCGCAAAGACTCGTTCCTCTCACCCTCTCGCCCAGCCACAAAAGATTACACTTTGGCGCCAGTGCTGATCGATGGTAAACTTCACGTGGTCACTAGAGGCTGGAATCAATTCGCAAGACATGAGGCTGCCGGAGGAGTGCTGGTATTGGACGTGCCTGCCGAGACGAGCCGCACTTATCCTCTCCCGGATAATCTCGGGACCTATCCATATGATAATCCGCTGGCCTTTGAGCTGAAGGGGCGGCTGTGCTTGGCCGCACACGTGCTCAGCGGTGGTCGCCCCAAGGCCCTCCGCTTCTGGGTCATGGACAACAAGGAAACGGACGATGAGAAGGAACCACACTGGGATTTGCGCTACAGCTTCTTCGTGGAAGCGGAACATTCCTTCGACATCTCAAGGCCGTGGAGTGCATGGTTTGAACATGAGACGCTCTGCTACACCCGCAGCAACACCTTGCACAAGTATGACACGAGGTTGTCCATTCCTGACCACAGTCAACTGCTAAAGTGGAACAAGCAGCTCCAGCAAACTACAGTATCACGCAAATGGCGATGGGTCATCCATCAGGGTTACCGTCCCACTCTGCTCTCGCCTCACGTCTTTGAATTGTCGTCGTCGTCACAAGACGAGACAATGATGGACATATGCTCCTAAGGAATTGTACTCTATCGTATAAGTTTATTGTCTGAGCTTTCCAATGAAATTTTATATAGTGTCCGAGGATTGAAATTTATATTGTGTTTAATATTCCATACTATCGTTTTGCTGCTGAGTTTAATATGCACACAATTCTTCTCCAACAGGAGAAGAAAATACCACACTCCTCTAATTCACTCAAAAGAACCTGCTCCTAATACACATAACCTCAATTCAAATCTGCGGGTCTTGGATGAGTGCTCCTAATCACAGTCAAGCTGACTACTTTAAAAAAAACTCCACCCATATATTGATCAAATAACAAGAGTCTTACAATCATTCATTACATAATTAGCCACGCAGGGCGGAACAGAATTACACAGTATACCATCGGACATGCTATCAAAGCTAAATTTTGCTATCTCATGCGCCGTCTTGTTAGCCTGCCTATCAATCTTAACAATCTTGAGATCAACAATAAACTTGGAGGCGCTGATCACTTCCATTTTTAGATCCACATAAGGAGACCTGTCAATATGATTGATTACCTTTTGATCTCTACTGGCAATATGACCAAGCATTGCGTCCACCTTTTCAACATCACAAATTAATTCCAATCTAGAAATACTCACACCAGAATCCCTCACAAAATACATGTAATCTTTTCGACCATATCCCTCCATCTCTATTAGTGTTATCAAATTATAAAATGTGATGTCTGAAATGCACATTGATCTCTCCAAGTTGTCTCTACCTTGAAACAGGTAGATAATATCCAGAGACAACTTTACAGTAGCATATATTTGATGCTTGGATCTGAGTACACCTATGAATCGAAAAAGCAGAGAATGACAGAAAAATTAAAAAAAACCGGAAAAACTAACGCCCACACATGTGGGCATTTGCAGATCGTTCACACGCCTCCATCACCACTCATTTTGCCACATATGAATAGTTGACATCAGCAGAATTGTTTTTGGTTTTCGGCTTAAAAATGTTTTATCTCCTAAATAAAAAAGCGAACTAAAAATCCGTTTTCATCATTAAATCCGTCTCGACGAGATCTTCAAAACTAGACCCCATGTTGATATGTTTCAACGAATTTTTTTTTGCCCAGAAGTTGCCATGATGTTTACACTATAGTTGCCATAGTGCTTAAACTAAAGTTGCCATGTGGCAATTTTAGTTTGTTGATCATGGCAATTTTAGTTTTTTGATGATGGCAATTTCAGTACTATGACAATGAAAATATTTTTTTTATTGAACCATAGCAATTTTAAGTGCATGTATCGTGGCAATTTTAGTTTATGGTGCATGGCAAGTCTAGTTTCTTAATTCTCTGTTTTATAATATGTTAAAATTTACTTTTAAATGTAAAAGAAAATAGTTGAAACATATCATGGCAAATTCAGTGTAAATATCATGGCAATTCATATGCAATAGACATGGCAACTTTTAATAAAAAAAAATCACCGAAATATATCGATATGAGATCTAGTTTTGAAGAACTCGTCGCGAGGGATTTAATGGTGAAAATGGATCTTCAATCGGATTTTTCGTTTAAGAGATAAAACATTTTAAAAACTGAAAATCCAAAAAGATTCTCGCATGCATGCATGCGACGACGTGGCAATCTATTTGCATTAGAGACGTGTGGCAGTTATCGACGTCCAAAAAAAATTATAAACATACTCTTATTTCTCAAACATTTGTTTTCAACATTACGAACATTTTTTGAATATGCGAACATTTTTTAAAACTCGTGACATTTTCTGAATCCGCAAACATTTATGAGTTATTAAGCATTTTATTTCAAAATTCATATTTTCTAAAAAATTTGAAACTTTTTTAAAGTTCAAAATTATTGGAAGTAGGAAAATGAAGATGGAGAAGGAAAACAAAAAACAAAAAATGAAACTGAAAAACAGGCCGCTCGGACATGGGCTGGCCCAAACAGGTGTGCTGTGTCTTCTCCCAACGCGCAGAGTGCAGTATAGAAGGTCCTACTACATGGGCCGGCCCAGGCAGGGATTCCCCTGTGTGAACCGTTTTATATCACTTATAGGTGACATCGGTGGGTAATATTTTCTAACTTCGGTGGCAATTTTGGATAGGTACCGCTAGAAGCAATAACCCATTTATTATTAGTTATAGACTAGCAAAAATGCCAGTGCGTTGCGATGGGTATATAATAAGCCTGAGAGTTTGTGTGGTATTTTAGAGTTATCTATCACGGTGAATAATAAGATTTTTCAGTTAAATTGATTTTAAGACTCATAAGGATCCACTTTATGAAGATTCTATTGTATTCCAAAAGCTCACAATCCTCTTCTTTGCTAATAAAACATACTCCTTCAACTCGCTCTAAAGAAACTAAATTATTTGTAATAAGTTGCTGATATTCAACAACCCTGTGTAAAAATAATTACAGAAATCTAAACATTTATCGATCACCGGCTACTCCTTTGATGTGAAAGTAATTATGCACCATTTGCATACCTGTAGCAGCTTCAAATAGATCATATATTAATTCCTATATCTCGCATCCCAGCTGCTGTGCGGGACAAAACAGGACGCGGGCAAGATGCACCGTTGTCGCACTCCTTCTACTCTTCATCCCTCCCTCTCGCCTCCCTATGTCACCAACGACATCAATGGCATTCAAAGTTGAGGAATATTTTGATGGTCGGCAAGTACCGGTGAGCCTCAAATATCTTCTCCCTTCAGAAATAGTATTCCTTTTCAATATTTCACTCACTTTTAATTATTATATCTGATAATGTAACAACAAACAACAGCAAGTAACAACTAACAAACTACAGTACTATGACAATAACAATGAACAATAACAAGTAGTTATAATCGGTGTTCATCCATAAAAAAATTGTAATAAGTGCTAGCACGCATAGCATACAATAATTTCCAGTTGATGCAATTTTCTTTCATTTCATTGAAGAAAGGAAAAGTCCGATCTAGCTGGATCATGCAGCGCGCTCGTCTCGCACACGCACTGGGCTCAGGGTGGGCATATAACCAGTAAACCAAACGACCAATCCGCGTTAACCTGAACCGAAGCCAAAATGACCTAACTCGATTCGTTCGGTACTATGCTCGGTTAGCGATTCTGAGAAACCGATTTTACTTCGGTGTGCATGCTAGGCATCGAGGCCATCGTAGTTACCCTCGATTCTCGTCCACAGCTCACGTGACGATCCTTGCCATAGAATTAAGGTAATCTGTACTGCACGCATGCTACAACTCATAAAGTAGCTTGACAGTAATTTTCATGTGTTCTCGGAAGCGTTTTATTTTATATAAGAGTTCGTCCAGGCTTGTCCTTTGCTACAAAAAGGATTGAGTCACCTTACTGCACATTAGTTAGTTTTGTTACTTGTTACCCGTTACGAATTATCTTATCACAAAACTATTTGTTACCGATAATTTCAGTGCTTGTAGAGAATACTTTGCTGAAAACCGCTTGTCATTTCTTTCTACTCCTTGTTAGATTCGATATTCTTACTTTTCGAAAGGAATACGATAGATCCCCAATACTGTGGGTCATCACGGTTGCATGTATGACATATAGATATTTTCTTGTTGTACCTGCCATGCATCTAATAGAGGTATGGTTCTGGCGCCGCCATGCTCATCATGTAGCAGACGTGCAGCCGCTGGAACTGCCGCAAGGGCGAGCACGTCTGCTACATGATGAGCATGGCGGCGCCAGAACCATACCTCTATTAGATGGGAATGGCACGACACTGCGGCCTGAGTTTTCTTCCTGTTATAGATTTCGGCCTCAACGGGCACCTCCTGTTCGTCACCGCAGCAGCCACGCAAACATATGAGGAGGATGCGTCGGGGGCTACTAGCCAGCAGCTAGGTGGGGTGTGGGCGTCCCCGAGAATCGGGCAGGATGAGTTGAACGGGAGTGCAACGGAGAAGAAACAGGTCCCTGGTGGGGGAGGAAGTGTCGATGCAGTAGTGCTAGCGATGGTGAGTTGAGCGACCAGGCGGGCGGTTTTATATGAGCACAGGCGGTGGGGCGGTCACCGGTGACACGTGATTTCCCTTGAGCCTTCGAGTATTTTCGACAGAGAAAAGAACACGCCAACAACAATGACTACATGTCATCAATACCAGTACATTCGTATGTGAAGGAAAAAATGTCTAAACTTGAGAAATAAAGTAGAAACCGTCTGCATGGAACAGCCGGCCTCAAGCATGCATGCACGTAGCCTCATCGCCGACTCCCGTGCTGGTGGTCCACCAGCGATCAAGATGCAAACAACCAATTCTCTTCCCCTGACGAACTACATGTTTGACCCCTCAAAAATAGGTAGATGCACGCACGAAATCGGTAACCACGTTAAGAAAATTTTCATCCAAGGACTACAGTCACCAAGGAAACTGTACACACCAGCCTTCCAAACTGATACACGTGTACACACTTGGTAGGCTCGTAGGTCCCAATCAAACAAGTGGGTTATGCTCAAAGCAAAATCATCCCTGGATATCGGGGCTTGGGTACACAACACATTTCGTTGCCCAGCCAAGAATAGACAAGGTTTAATTAATGCATCTATCTCATCCGGCCAACCCAACACAAGCCAGCGCGGCCAGGACCCAGCTGGCCAATTTGTTCGGTCTAAAACCGAATACCGAATTGGGGCACCGAAAATCTCGGTTTCGTTAATTCCTAGTATGTCGGTGCATATTTTCTGGGAACCAAAAAATCTAAAACACTGAGGCACACACATCAACAGGCATGTGCTCCATGCGGTCGATTTCTTTTTCTTTTTTTTGCGTGCTTCTCGTTGATTTCAATTTCCCTTTTTTCCACTAGCAGATCTCACGGGCGAGAGCGGCTAAATTTCATGTTTTGACCCTTTTCCTATCTTATTTCGGGATCTGACCAACGTTTGAACCTTTTTGAAATATGACACTTTTGCCTACTGCCAGGGGTCGTGGCAGTAGGTCCCCACAGCCTACCGCCGTTGGCCGTGGCGGTAGGTGACGAGACGGCAACTAACGGCCGTCAGCTGGGGCTGACATGGAAAAGGGCCCTACCACCAGACCGCCTGGCGGTAGGCTTCTAACACCTACCGCCAGGGCCCCTGACGGCAGGGTCCTGGGGTGGATAAGGTTGGGAGGGGCTGGTGTGTGGACCCCACCACCGCTCTTCTTCACCAATCTTCTTCTTCCTTGTGGTCAGCTCCTACCCTCTCTCTTTCCCCCACCCAAACACCCCCTAGATCCACTCCATTTGCTTGAGGTTTCATCGGTGGACCCGGAGCATTTTCATCCCCTAAGGCACCTCTCCCACTTTCCCTCATTTTGATTGGTTGAAATCTTGTTTCTGTGTGCTTTAGCTAAATTTATTGCAAACCCTAGGTGTTGATTTTGTTGTGTGCATTTATGATGCATTTATGGCTATCTTTGTGCTTGTGCTTGCCTAGGGTTAGGGGTTATAGTGGTAATGTGAGGGGATAGTGTTAGGGTTAGGGTTAGTGTTAGGGTCGTTAGGGTTATAGTTATGGTTAGGGTTATTGTTAAGGTTAAGGAAATTACTATGAATAGAAGTTATTTGTCCAATGTGTGCATAAATTATGTTATTGGTCCATTTGAATTGGTTGGATGACATATATGGATGACTTTATTGTTTCCATTTTCCTTAGATGCATAAGCTCGTAAATGTTCATTATTTGGACAAGACGACATTTATGCTTGGAAATGACGATGAAGGGAAAGAGGCTATGGTTTTTGACACAGGTACAAGCTTTGATGGTCTTGTAGTGAAAGTGAGAAGCGTCTTATATTGGAATGACCCAAATGCCGAGGTTAAGCTTATTAGGAGGTATGACATCGGATTGGGAGTAAACTCCCGATTAAAGAGTATGCCCATCACCTCCCAATTGCATTGGAACGTGTACAAGGACAAAGTAGACGCATCACAAGACAAGTCTCTTGAGATATTTGCTACAAAGGTTGATCCTCCTCCTCCCTTGCAAATTGATTTGAACTGAAATGTATCCTTCCCAATACATGATGGTAGTGCCGAGGTGTATGTTGGTTTTAGCCAACCACCAAGTAGCCAACCCAATGAAGATCATATCAATGCTAGCGCCATAGTACTCCGAGTTGATGCTATTCCTCTTGTTCAAGAAGATGCTAGTGATCATGTTGATGATGATGCTATTGTTGCTCAAGAGGATGCTTACGCGAAGAATGAAGAGATTCATTACAATCCCATTGGTAATTTGGATGTCATTGTGCGGCAACAAGACATGGACCGTACCCTCCCTTATAACCGTATGTGTGGGTATGACTTGGATAAGATGGTCCGGAGGAAGAATTGGATGAGGATAGGTTGACGACGCAAGAAAATCAAATCTACAAGAAGGTGATCGACAAGGAAAGAGGGCCGCCATTCTTTAGGGATGTGAGTCTTGCAGACAAGGCCGTTGTTGACAGTGGGATGAGATTGGGGTTGTTTGAGCCAACACCATGCCCCAAGGTCGGTGATCCTCGGCCACAAAATGAGAATGAGAATGGTCATTTGAAGAAAGGCATCAAGTAGTTTGGTTCTTTGGTGGAGTTCAAGATATGGTTGTGTGACTACACCATTAGGAACCATATGCCGTTTGTTGTTGGTCATTCCAATCAAAATGTTCGGTACACAGTCATATGTGACCAACAAGGTTGCCGTTGGAGGGTGCGTGGTAGAAAAATCAAAGAAACCGGCCAATGGGTGTTGAAGAGTTGTTTCGGCACTCACACGTGCGTACCACCGACAAGGCTGACCGAAGCAAAGGATGAAGGAAATATTCCCTAGAGGCAATAATAAAGTTTTTATTTATATTTCCTTATATCCTGATAAATGTTTCTTATTCATGCTAGAATTGTATTAACCGGAAACTTAGTACATGTGTGAATACATAGACAAAACAAAGTGTCCCTAGAATGCATCTACTTGACTAGCTCATTAATCAAAGATGGTTATGTTTCCTGACCATAGACATGTGTTGTCATTTGATGAATGGGATCACATCATTAGAGAATGATGTGATGGACAAGACCCATCCGTTAGCTTAGCATAATGACCGTTACAGTTTTATTGCTACTGCTTTCTTCATGACTTATACATGTCCTCAGACTATGAGATTATGCAACTCCCGAATACCGGAGGAACACCTTGTGTGCTATCAAACGTCACAACGTAACTGGGTGATTATAAAGATGCTCTACAGATGTCTCCAAAGGTGTTTGTTGGGTTGGAATAGATCGAGATTAGGATTTGTCACTCCGTGTAACGGAGAGGTATCTCTGGGCCCTCTCGGTAATGCTCATCACTATAAGCCTTGCAAGCAATGTGACTAATGAGTTAGTTGCGGGATGAAGCATTAAGAAACGAGTAAAGAGACTTGCCGGTAACGAGATTAAACTAGGTATGATGATATCGGCGATTGAATCTCGGGCAAGTAACATACCGATGACAAAGGGAACAACGTATGTAGTTATGCGGTTTGACCGATAAAGATCTTTGCAGAATATGTAGGAGCCAATATGAGCATCCAGGTTCCGCTATTGGTTATTGATCGGAGATGTGTCTCGTCCATGTCTACATAGTTCTCGAACCCGTAGGGTCCACACGCTTAATGTTCGATGCCGATTTGTATTATGAGTTATGTGTTTTTGATGACCGAAGTTTGTTCAGAGTCCCGGATGAGATCACGAACGTGACGATGAGTCTCGAAATGGTAAAGACATAAATACTGTATATTGGAACACTATATTCGGACATCGGAATGGTTCCGGAGAAGTACGGGTATTTTCCGGAGTACCGGGAGGTAACCGGAACCCCTCGGGGAGTTGATGGGCCTTAGTGGGCCTTAGGAAGGAGAGACCGCGGCCATGAGGTGGTGGCCCCCCAAGACCGGTCTGAATTGGACAAGGGGTTGGGGGCGCGGTCCCCTCTCCCTTCCTCCCCCCTTCTCCTTGAGGTGGAATCCTACTAGGACTTGGAGTCCTAGTAGGACTCCCCTCTCTCGGCACGCCTAGCAAGGGCCGGCCGGCCTTCCCCTCCCTCCTTTATATATGGGAGCAGGGGGCACCCTAGAACACACCAAGTTTTGCCTTAGCCATGTGCGGTGCCCCCCTCCATAGTTACACACCACGATCATATTGCCGTAGTGCTAAGGCGAAGCCCTATGCCGGTAACATCATCATCACCGTCGCCACGCCGTCGTGCTGACGGAACTCACCCCCATCCTCAACTGGATCAAGAGCACGAGGTACTTCATTGAGCTGAACGTGTGCTGAACGCGGAGGTGCCGTACGTTCGGTACTTGGATCGGTTGGATCGCGAAGACGTTCGACTACATCAACCGCGTTACTAAACGCTTCCGCTTTAGGTATACGAGGGTACGTGGACACATTCTCCCCTCTTGTTTCTATGCATCTACTAGATAGATCTTGCGTGTTCGTAGGAAAATTTTGAAATTACTACCTTCCCCAACAGTGGCATCCGAACCAGGTCTATGCGTAGATGTTTTATGCACGAGTAGAACACAAAGAGTTGTGGGTGATAATAGTCATATTGCTTACCACCAACGTCTTACTTTGATTCGGCGGTATTGTTGGATGAAGCGGCCCGGACCGACATTACATGACCGCGTTCATGAGACTGGTTCTGCCAACGTGCTTTTGCACATAGGTGGCTGGCGGGTTTCTTTTTCTCCAACTTTAGTAGAATCGAGTTTGACTACGGCTGGTCCTTGTTGAAGGTTAAAACAACACACTTGACGAAAAATTATTGTGGTTTTGATGCGTAGGTAAGAACGGTTCTTGCTAGAAGCCCGTAGCAACCACGTAAAATTTGCAACAACAACGTAGAGGACGTCTAACTTGTTTTTGCAGGGCTTGTTGTGATGTGATATGGTCAAGACATGATGTGATAAAAATTGTTGAAGGAAATATGCCCTAGAGGCAATAATAAAGTTATTATTTATTTCCTTATTTCATGATAAATGTTTATTATTCATGCTAGAATTGTATTAACCGAAAACTTAGTACATGTGTGAATACATAGACAAAACATAATGTCCCTAGTATGCCTCTACATGACTAGCTCGTTAAAGATGGCTATGTTTCCTAACCATAGACATGTGTTGTCATTGATGAACGAGATCACATCATTAGGAGAATGATGTGATGGACAAGACCCATCCGTTAGCTTAGCATTATGATCGTTGCAGTGCTACTGCTTTCTTCATGACTTATACATGTTCCTCAGACTATGAGATTATGCAACTCCCGAATACGGAAGGAACACCTTGTGTGCTATCAAATGTCACAACATAACTGTGTGATTACAAAGATTCTCTACAAGTGTCTCCAAAGGTGTTTGTTGGGTTGGCATAGATCGAGATTAGGATATGTCACTCCGTGTATCGGAGAGGTATCTCTGGGCCCTCTCGGTAATGCTCATCACTATAAGCCTTTCAAGCATTGTGACTAATGAGTTAGTTGCGGGATGAAGTATTACAGAACGAGTAAAGAGACTTGCCAGTAATGAGATTAAACTAGGTATGATCATACCGACGATCGAATCTCGGGCTAGTAACATACCGATGACAAAGGGAACAACGTATGTTGTTATGCGGTTTGACCGAAAAAGATCTTTGTCGAATATGTAGGAGCCAATATGATCATCCAGGTTCTGCTATTGGTTATTGACTGGAGATGTGTCTCGGTCATGTCTACATAGTTCTCGAACCCGTAGGGTCTGCACGCTTAACGTTCGATGACGATTTGTATTATGAGTTATGTGATTTGATGACCAAAGTTTGTTCGAAGTTTCGGATGAGATCACAGACGTGATGACGAGTCTCGAAATGGTCAAGACGTAAATATCAATATATTGGAAGGCTATATTTGGACATCGGAAAGGTTCCGAGTGATTCGGGTATTTTTGGAGTACCAAAGAGTTACTGGAATTCGCCGGGGGAAGTAATGGGCCTTAATGGGGCATACGGGAAAGGAGAGAAGGGCCTCAAGGGGTGGCCGCACGCACCCCCATGGATTGGTCCGAATTGGACTAGGAGGGGGTGGCGCCCCCTCCTTCCTTCTCCTCTCTTCCTCCTTCCCTCCTTCTCCTATTAGGAATAGGAAAGCGGAGGGGAATCCTACTTGGACTCGGGAGTCCCAGTAGGAGTCCCCACACCTGGCGCGCCCCCCTTGGGCCAGCCACCTATTCCCTCCCCTCTATATACGTGGCCAGGAGGCACCCCATAGACACACAAGTTGATCTTTTAGTCGTGTGCGGTGCCCCCCCTCCACAGTTATACACCTCGATCATATCGTCATAGTGCTTAGGCGACGCCCTACGCCGGTAACTTCATTATCACCGTCACCACGCCGTCGTGCTAACAGAACTCTCCGTCAACCTTAGCTGGATCTAGAGTTCGAGGGACGTCGCCGAGATGAACGTGTGCAGATCGTGGAGGTGTCGTGCGTTCGGCACTTGATCGGTTGGATCGCGAAGAAGTTCGACTACATCAACCGCGTTACTTAACGCTTTCCGCTTTTGGTCTACGAGGGTACGTGGACACACTCTCCCCTCTCATTTCTATGCATCACCTAGATAGATCTTGCGTGATCGTAGGATTTTTTTTGAAATTACCGCATTCCCCAACAGTGGCTTCCGAGCCAGGTCTATGCGTAGATGTTATATGCACGAGTAAAACACAAAGAGTTGTGGTCGATAATAGTCATACTACTTACCAGCATATCATACTTTCATTCGGCGGTATTGTTGGAAGAAGCGGCCCAGACCGACATTACATGACCGGGTTCATGAGACTGGTTCTACCGACGTGCTTCGCACACAGGTGGCTAGTGGGTGTCTGTTTCTCCAACTTTAGTTGAATCGAGTTTGACTATGCCCGGTCCTTGTTGAAGGTTAAAACAACACACTTGACGAAAAATCATTGTGGTTTTGGTGCGTAGGTAAGAACGGTTCTTGCTAGAAGCCCGTAGCGGCCACGTAAACTTGCAACAATAAAGTAGAGGACATATAACTTGTTTTTGTAGGGCTTGATGTGATGTGATATGGTCAACACATGATTATATATAAATTGTTGTATAAGATGATCATGTTTTATAAAAGTTATCGGCAACTGGCAGGAGCCATATGGTTGTCGTTTTATTGTATGAAATGCAATCGCCATGTAATTGATTTACTTTATCACTAAGTAGCATAGAAGCAATAGTTGGCGAGACGATAACGATGCTACGATGGAGATCAAGGTGTCGCGCGGGTGACGATGGAGATCATAATGATGCTTCGGTGATGGAGATCATGAGCACAATATGATGGCCATATCATGTCACATATTTTTATTGCATGTGATGTTTATCTTTTATGCATCTTGTTTTGCTTAGTACGGCGGTAGCATTATAAGATGATCCCTTACTAAATTTCAAGGTATAAGTGTTCTCCCCGTGTATGCACCATTGCTACAGTTCTTCGTGCTGAGACACCACATGATGATCGGGTGTGATAGCCTCTACGTTCACATACAATGGGTGCAAGCCAGTTTTGCACATGCAGAATACTCGGGTTAAACTTGACGAGCCTAGCATATGCAGATATGGCCTCGGAACATTGGAGACCGAAAGGTCGAGCGTGAATCATATAGTAGATATGATCAACATAGAGATGTTCACCATTGAAAACTACTCCATCTCACATGATAATCGGGCATGGTTTAGTTGATATGGATCACATGATCATTTAGTTGACTAGAGGGATGTCTATCTAAGTGGGAGTTCTTAAGTAATATGATTAATTGAACTTTAATTTATCATGAACTTAGTCCTGATAGTATTTTGCAAATTATGTTGTAGATCGATAGCTCGTGTTATAGCTTCCCTATGTTTTTTATATGTTCCTAAAGAAAACTAAGTTGAAAGATAATAGTAGAAATAAAGCGGACTCGGTCCATGATCTAAGGTGTATCCTCATTGCTGCACAGAAGAATTATGTCCTTGATGCACCGCTAGGTGACAAACCTATTGCAGGAGCAGATGCAGATGTTATGAATGTTTGGCTAGCTCAATATGATGACTACTTGATAGTTTAGTGCACCATGCTTTACGGCTTAGAACCGAGACTTCAAAAACGTTTTTGAAACATCACGGAGCATATGAGATGTTCCAAGAGCTGAAATTGGTATTTCAGACTCATGCCCGTGTCAAGAGGTATGAGACCTCTGACAAGTACTTTGCCTAAAAGATGGAGGAGAATTGCTCAACTAGTGAGCATGTGCTCAGAATGTCTAGGTACTACAAACACTTGAATCAAGTGGGAGTTAATCTTCCAGATAAGATAGTGATTGATAGAGTTCTCTAGTCACCATCACCAAGTTAGTGGAACCTCGTGATGAATTAGAGTATGCAAGGGATGACGAAAAACTATTCCCGAGCTCTTCGTGATGCTGAAATCGACGAAGGTATAAATCAAGAAAGAGCATCAAGTGTTGATGATTAAACAAGACCACTAGTTTCAAGAAAAGGACAAAGGGAAGAAAGGTAACTTCAAGAAGAATGGCAAGCAAGTTGTCACTCCCGTGAAGAAGCCCAAAGCTGGACCCAAGCCTGAAACTGAGTGCTTCTACTGCAAAGGATATGGTCACTGGAAGTGGAACCGCCCCAAATATTTGGCGGATAAGAAGGATGGCAAAGTGAACAAAGGTATATTTGATATACATATTATTGATGTGCACCTTACTAGTGCTCGTAGTAATCCCTGGGTATTTGATACTTGTTCGGTTGCTAAGATTAGTAACTCGAAATAGGAGTTGCAGAACAAATAGAGACTAGTTGAGGCTGAAGTGATGATGTGTGTTCCAAGATTGATATGATCATCATCGAGCACTCCCTATACTTTCGAGATTAGTGTTGAACCTAAATAAATGTCATTTTGTGTTTGCATTGAGCATGACTATGACTAGATCATGTTAATTGCAATACGGTTATTCATTTAAGATAGAGAATAATTGTTATTATGTTTACATGAATAAAACCTTCTATGGTCATAAACCCAATGCTGATGGTTTACTGAATCTCAAGTGTGGTAATACACATATTCATAGTATTGATGCCAGAAGATGCAAAGTTGATAATGATAGTGCAAATTATTTGTGGCACTGCCGTTGGGGTCATATCGGTGTAAAGCGCATGAAGAAACTCCATGCTGATGGACTTTTGGAATCACTTGACTATGAATCATTTGATGCTTGCAAACCGTGCCTTATGGGCAAGATGACTAAAACTCCGTTCTCCGGACAATGGAACGAGCTAGTGACTTATTGGAAATAATACATATCAATGTATGGGGTTGATTGAGTGTTGATGCTTGTGGCGGGTATCGTTGTTTTCTGACCTTCACAGATGATTTGAGCAGATATGGGTATATTTACTTAATGAAACACAAGTCTGAAACATTTGCAAAGTTCAAAGAATTTCAGAGTGAAGTGGAGAATCATCGTAACAAGAAAATAAAGTTCCTATGCTCTGATTGTGGAGGAGAATATTTGAGTTACGAGTTTGGCCTTCATTTAAAACAATGTGGAGTAGTTTCACATCTCACGCCACCTGGAACACCACAGCATAATGGTGTATCCGAACGTCGTAACCGCACTTTATTGGATATGGTGCGATCTATGATGTCTCTTACCGATTTACCACTATCATTTTGGGTTATGCATTAGAGACATTTGCATTCACTTTAAATAGGGCACCATCAAAAATCCGTTGAGGCGACGCCTTATGAACTGTGGTTTGGCAAGAAACCAAAGTTGTCGTTTCTTAAAGTTTGGAGCTGTGATGCTTATGTGAAAAAGCTTCAAAATGATAAGCTCGAACCCAAATCGGAGAAGTACATCTTCATAGGATACCCAAAGGAAACTGTTGGGTACACCTTCTATCATAGATTCGAAGGCAAGATATCTGTTGCGAAGAATGGATCCTTTCTAGAGAAGGAGTTTCTCTCGAAAGAAGTGAGTGGGAGGAAAGTAGAACTTGATGAGGTAATTGTACCTTCTCCTGAATTGGAAAGTAGTTCATCATAGAAATCAGTTCCAATGATTCCTACACCAATTAGTGAGGAAGCTAATGGTGGTGATCATGAAACTTCAGATCAAGTTATTACCGAACCTTGTAGGTCTTCCAGAGTACAAACCGCACCAGAGTGGTACGATAATCCTATTCTGGAAGTCATGTTATTAGACCATGATGAACCTACGAACTATGAGGAAGCGATGATGAGCCCAGATTCCGTGAAATGGCTTGAGGCCATGTAATCTAAGATGGGATCCATGTATGAGAACAAAGTGTGGACTTTGGTGGACTTGCTCGATGATTAGCAAGCCATAGAAAATAAATTGATCTTCAAGAGGAACACAGACACTGATAGTAGTGTTACTATCTACAAAGCTTGACTTGTCATAAAAGGTTTTCGACAAGTTCAGGGTGTTGACTACAATGAAATTTTGTCAACTATAGCGATGCTTAAATCCGTCCGAATCATGTTAGCAGTTGCCATATTTTATGAAATCAGGCAGATGGATGTCAAAACTGCATTCCTAAATGGATTTTTGGAAGCAGAGTTGTATATGATGGAACTAGAAGGTTTTGTTGATCCAAAGGGTGCTAAAACAAAGTGTGCAAGCTTCAGCAATCCATTTATGGACTGGTGCAAGCCTCTCAGAGTTGGAATAAACACTTTGATAATGTGATCAAAGCATATGGTTTTATACAGACTTTTGGAGAAGCCCGTATTTACAAGAAAGTGAGTGGGAGCTCTGTAGCATTTCTAATATTATATCTGGATGACATATTGTTGATTGGAAATGATATATAATTTCTGGATAGCATGAAGGGATACTTGAATAAGAGTTTTTTAATGAAAGACTTCGGTGAAACTGCTTACATGTTGGGCATCAAGATCTATAGAGATATATCAAGATGCTTGATAAGATTTTTTAGTGAGTAAATACCTTGACAAGTTTTGAAAAAGTTCAAGATGGACCATCAAGATCTATAGAGATATATCAAAGAAGGAGTTCTTGTCTGTATTACAAGGTGTAAAGTTGAGTAAGACTCAAAGCCCGACCACGACAGAAGATAGAAAGAGAATGAAAGTCATTCCCTATGACACAGTCATAGGTTCTACTAAATATGTTGTGCTGTGTACGAGACCTATTGTGTACCTTGCCATGAGTTTGGCAAGGGGATACAATAGTGATCTAAGAGTAGATCACTGGGCAGCGGTCAAAATTACCCTAGTGAGGACTAAGGAAATATTTCTCGGTGATGGGGGTGATAAAGAGTTCATCGTAAAGAGTTACATCGATGCAAGCTTTTACACCAATCCAGATGAATCTAAGTTTCAATCTGGATACATATTGAATGTGGGAGCAATTAGCTAGAGTAGCTCTATGCAGAGCATTTTAGACATAAAATATTTGCAAAATACATACAACTCTGAATGTCTCAGACCCGTTGACTAAACTTCTCTCACGAGCAAAACATGATCACACCTTAGTACTCTTTGGGTGTTAATCACATAGCGATGTGAACTAGATTATTGATTCTAGTAAACCCTTTGGGTGTTGGTCACATGGCGATGTGAACTATGGGTGTTAATCACATATAGATGTAAACTATTGGTGTTAAATCACATGGCAATGTGAACTAGATTATTGACTCTAGTGCAAGTGGAAGACTGAAGGAAATATGCCCTAGAGGCAATAATAAAGTTATTATTTATTTCCTTATTTCATGATAAATGTTTAGTATTCATGCTAGAATTGTATTAACCGGAAACTTAGTACATGTGTGATGTGATGGACAAGACCCATCCGTTAGCTTAGCATTATGATCGTTACAGTTTCATTGCTACTGCTTACTTCATGACTTATACATGTTCCTCAGACTATGAGATTATGCAACTCCCGAATACCGGAGGAACACCTTGTGTGCTATCAAACGTCACAACGTAACTGGGTGATTATAAAGATGCTCTACAGGTGTCTCCGAAGGTGTTTGTTGGGCTGGCATAGATCGAGATTAGGATATGTCACTCCGTGTATCGGAGAGGTATCTCTGGGATTCCTCGGTAATGCTAATCACTATAATCCTTGAATGCATTGTGACTAATGAGTTAGTTGCGGGATGAAGTATTACGGAACGAGTAAATAGACTTGCCGGTAACGAGATTGAACTAGGTATGATGATACCGATGATCGAATCTCGATCAAGTAACATACCGATGACAAAGGGAATAACGTATGTTGTTATGCGGTTTGACCGATAAAGATCTTCGTAGAATATGTAGGAGCCAATATGAGCATCCAGGTTCCGCTATTGGTTATTGACCGGAGATGTGTCTTGGTCATGTCTACATAGTTCTCGAACCCGTAGGGTCCTCACGCTTAACGTTCGATGACGATTTGTATTATGAGTTATGTGATTTGATGACCTAAGTTTGTTCAGAGTCCCAAATGAGATCATGGACGTGACGAGGAGTCTCGAAATGGTCGAGACGTAAAGATCGATATATTGGAAGGCTATATTTGGACATCAGAAAGGTTCTGAGTGATTCGGGTATTTTTCGGAGTTCCGGAGAGTTACGAGAATTCGCCGGGGGAAGTAATGGGCCTTAATGGGCCTTACGGGAGCGGAGAGAAGGGCCTCAAGGGGAGGCCGCACGCCCCCCCATGGGCTGGTCCGAATTGGACTAGGAGGGGCGGCGCCCCCCTCTTTCCTTCTCCCCTCTTCCTCCTTCCCTCCTTCTCCTACTAGGAATAGGAAAGAGGAGGGGAATCCTACTTGGACTGGGGAGTCCTAGTAGGATTCCGCACACCTGCCGCGCCCCCCTTGGGCCGTCCTCCTCTTCCCTCCTCTCCTTTATATACATGGCCAGGGGGCACCCCATAGACACACAAGTTGATCTTTTAGCCGTGTGCGGTGCCCCCATCCACAGTTATACACCTCGGTCATATCGTCGTAGTGCTTAGGCGAAGCCTTGCGCCGGTAACTTCATCATCACCGTCACCACGCCGTCGTGCTGTTGGAAATCTCCGTCGGCCTTAGCTGGATCTAGAGTTCGAGGGACGTCACCGAGCTGAACATGTGTAGATCGCGGAGGTGCCGTGTGTTCGGTACTTTATCAGTTGGATCGCGGAGAAGTTCCACTACATCAACCACATTACTTAACGCTTCCGCTTTCGGTCTATGAGGGTACGTGGACACAATCTTCCCTCTCGTTGCTATGCATCACCTAGATAGATCTTGCGTGATCGTAGGAAATATTTTGAAACTACCGCATTCCCCAACAATTGTTGTATGAGATTACCATGTTTTGTAACAGAGTTATCGGCAACTGGCAAGAGCCATATGGTTGTCGCTTTATTGTATGAAATGCAATCGCCATGTAATTTTTTTACATTATCACTAAGCGGTAGCGATTGTTGTAGAAGCAATAGTTCGCGAGACGACAATGATGCTACGATGGAGGTTAAGGTTTTGTGCCGGTGACGATGGAGATCATGATGATGCTTCGGTGATGGAGATCATGAGCACAAGATGATGATGGCCATATCATGTCACATATTTTGATTGGATGTGATATTTATCTTTTATGCATCTTATTTTGCTTAGTACAACGGTAGCACTATAAGATGATCCCTTAAAATTTCAAGGTATAAGTGTTCTCCCTGAGTATGCACCGTTGCACA
This sequence comes from Triticum aestivum, assembly GCF_018294505.1. Lineage (NCBI taxonomy): Eukaryota > Viridiplantae > Streptophyta > Magnoliopsida > Poales > Poaceae > Triticum > Triticum aestivum. The sequence continues at coordinate 148,099,784 of NC_057798.1, forward strand.
GTTCGTCATGCCGATACACCACGTGATGATCGGGTGTGATAATTTCTACATTCACATACAACGGGTGCAAACCAGTTTTGCAAATGCAGAATACTAGGGTTAAACTTGATGAGCCTAGTATATGCTGATATGGCCTCAAAACACTGAGATCGAAAGGTCAAACGTGAATCATATAGTAGATATGATCAACATAGTGATGTTCACCATTGAAAACTACTCCATCTCACGTGATGATCGGACATGGTTTAGTTGATTTGGATCACGTGATCAATTAGGTAAGTAGAGGGATGTCTATCTAAGTGGGAGTTCTGAAGTAATATGATTAATTGAACTTTTATTTATCATGAACTTAGTCCTGATAGTTATTTTTCATGTCTATGTTATTGTAGATCAATGGCCCGTGCTACCGTTCCTTTGAATTTTAATGCATTCCTAGAGAAAGCTAAGTTGAAACATGATGGTAGCAATTACACGGACTGGGTCCATAACTTGAGGATTATCCTCATTGCTGCAACGAAGAATTACATCCTGGAAGCACCACTAGGTGCAAGGCCTGCTGCAGACGCAACTACGGATGTTAGGAACGTCTGGCCGAGAAAAGCTGACGACTACTCGATATTTCAGTGTGCCATGCTTTACTTAGAATCGGGACTTCAAAGACGTTTTGAACGTCATGGAGCATATGAGATGTTCCAAGAGTTGAAGTTAATATTTCAAGCAAATGCCCGAGTTGAGAGATATGAAGTATCCAAGAAGTTCTATAGCTGCAAAATGGAGGAGAATAGTTCTGTCAGTGAACACATACTCAGAATGTCTGGGTACCATAACCACTTGACTCAACTGGGAGTTAATCTTCCTGATGATAGTGTCATTGACAGAGTTCTTCAATCACTAGAACCAAGCTATAAAGGCTTCGTGATGAACTATAATATGCATGGGATGAACAAGACTATTCCCGAGCTCTTCGTGATGCTAAAAGCTGCGGAGGTAGAAGTCAAGAAGGACCATCAAGTGTTGATGGTCAACAAGACCACTAGTTTCAAGAAAAAGGGAAAAGGGAAGAAGGGGAAGTTCAAGAAGAACGACAAGCAAGTTGCTTCCCAAGGGAAGAAACCCAAGTCTGGACCTATGCCTGAAACTGAGTGCTTCTACTGCAAAGGGACTGGTCACTAGAAGCGGAACTGCCCCAAGTATTTGGCGGATAAGAAGGATGGCAAAGTGAAAGGTATATTTGATATACATGTTATTGATGTGTACCTTACTAATGCTCGTAGTAGCACCTGGGTATTTTATACTGGTTCTGTTGCTCATATTTGTAACTCGAAACAGGGGCTACGGATTAAACGAAGATTGGCTAAGGACGAGGTAACGATACGCGTCGGGAATAGTTCCAAGGTCGATGTGATCGCCGTCGGCACGCTACCTCTACATCTACCTTCGGGATTAGTTTTAGGCCTGAATAATTGTTATTTGGTACCAGCGTTGAGCATGAACATTATATCTGGATCTTGTTTGATGCGAGACGGTTATTCATTTAAATCAGAGAATAATGGTTGTTCTATTTATTTGAGTAATATGTTTTATGGTCATGCAGCCTTGTTCACTGGTCTATTTTTATTGAATCTTGATCGTGGAGACAAACATGTTCATAATATTGAAGCCAAACGATACAAAGTTGATAATGATACTACAACTTATTTGTGGCACTGCCGTTTGGATCATATTGGTGTAAAGCGCATGAAGAAACTCCATGTTGATGGGCTTTTGGAATCACTTGATTATGAATCACTTGGTGCTTGCGAACCATGCCTTATGGGCAAGATGACTAAAACTCTGTTCTCCGGAACAATGGAACGAGCTACTTACTTATTGGAAATAATACATACTAATGTATGCGGTCCAATGAGTGTTGAGGCTCATGGTGGGTATCGTTATTTTCTTACCTGCACAGATGATTTGAGCAGATATGGTTATATCTACTTAATGAAGCATAAGTCAGAAACATTTGAAAAGTTCAAAGAATTTCACAGTGAAGTGGAAAATTATCGTAGCAAGAAAATAAAGTTTCTACGATCTGATCATGGAGGAGAATATTTGAGTTACGAGTTTGGTCTTCATTTGAAACAATGTGGAATGGTTTTGCAACTCACTCCACCTGGAACACCACAACGTAATGGTGTGTCCGAACGTCATAACCGTACTTTATTGGATATGGTGCAATCTATGATGTCTCTTAATGATTTACCGCTATAATTTTGGGGTTATGCTTTAGAGACGCCTGCATTCACTTTAAATAGGGCACCATCAAAATCCGTTGAGACAATGCCTTATGAACTGTGGTTTGGCAAGAAACCAAAGTTATCGTTTCTTAAAGTTTCGGGTTGCGATGCTTATGTGAAAAAGCTTCAACCTGATACGCTCGAACCCAAATTGGAGAAGTGCGTCTTCATAGGATACCCAAAGGAAACTGTTGGGTACACCTTCTATCATAGATCCAAAGGCAAGATATTCATTGCTATGAATGGATCCTTTCTAGAGAAGGAGTTTCTCTCGAAAGAAGTGAGTGGGAGGAAAGTAGAACTTGATGAGGTAATTGTACCTTCTCCCGAATTGGAAAGTAGTTCATCACAGAAATCAGTTCCAGTGATTCCTACACCAATTAGTGAGAAGCTAATGATGATGATCATGAAACTTCAGATCAAGTTACTACAGAACCTCGTAGGTCTTCCAGAGTACGGTCTGCACCAGAGTGGTACTGTAATCCTATTCTAGAAGTCATGTTACTAGACCATGATGAACCTACGAACTATGAGGAAGCGATGATAAGCCCAGATTCCGCGAAATGGCTTGAGGCCATGAAATCTGAGATGGGGGATCCATGTACGAGAATAAAGTGTGGACTTTGATGGATTTGCCCATTGATCGGCAAGCCATAGAAAATAAATGGATCTTCAAGAAGAAGACTGACGATGACGGTAATGTTACTGTCTACAAAGCTCAACTTGTTGCGAAAGGTTTTCGACAAGGTCAAGGAGTTGACTACGATGAGACTTTCTCACCCGTAGCGATGCTTAAGTCTGTCCTAATCATGTGTAGCAATTGCTGCATTTTATGATTATGAAATTTGGTAGATGGATGTCAAAACTGCATTCTTGAATGGATTTCTGGAAGAAGAGTTGTATATGATGCAACTAGAAGGTTTTGTCGATCCAAAGGGTGCTAACAAAGTGTGCAAGCTCCAGCGATCCATTTATGGACTGGTGCATGCCTCTCGGAGTAGGAATAAACGCTTTGATAGTGTGATCAAAGCATATGGTTTTATACAGACTTTTGGAGAAGCTTGTATTTACAAGAAAGTGAGTGGGAGCTCTGTAGCATTTCTAATATTATATGTGGATGACATATTGTTGATTGGAAATGATATAGAATTTCTAGATAGCATAAAGGGATACTTGAATAAGAGTTTTTCAATGAGAGACCTCGGTGAAGCTGCTTACATATTGGGCATCAGGATGTATAGAGATAGATCAAGACGCTTAACTGGACTTTCACAAAGCACATACCTTGATAAAGTTTTGAAGAAGTCCAAAATGGACCAGTCAAAGAAAGTGTAACATCATCATCATATGCATATCATATTTATTCTTGCATTTGGTTGAGATCCTAGAAATCTTAAGCAACTCAAGGACCCAAGGAGAGAGTTGGAGGTTTCACAAAATTCATATTTTAATCTAATGCAAATTTGAAGAAAGGATCATTTTGATTTTAATATTTTTCTCTTCAATTATTTCCAATATTAAATATATATGAGAGAAGATAATATGACTTCTTCAACCTGAGAGAAATATTGGAGAAAGAATTTTAAAATCAAATTATGATTTTATTGGTATTTTATTTGAATTAGAAAAATATTGCATTCTTGAAAATTGCATATATAGTCCACAAAAATGTTCATCTTGTCCTAAATATTAGGTTTGGACGGTGAAAATTGTTTCTAGAATTTTAGGATTTTTCTTTATATTTTATTAGGATTTTTCTTTCGAGCGAAATTTATTTTAAAAAAACACTTCTTCCCGCCTGACTGGGCTGAATGCCCAGCTGAGCAGGCCGGCCCGCTGCACCGCCGCCTCGCCCTCTCGTGACGGAAACGGACTCGCCGGAGTCCGGATCCGCGCCGCTGCTGCCGACCGACTTGGGCACCAAGTCGGGGCCGAGCCCCCCCTTTATAAGCGCGCCACCCCGCCGCCTCTTCCCCACCTCGCGCCGCACCCCGCCCGCAGCAGTAGCAGCAGCGCCGCCGCCGAAGCCCCGAGCCGCCGTGACCGACCCCGCTTAGCGTCGCCGTCGCCGACCCCGCCTCGCGCCGTCGCCCTCGCCGCACTGCCAACCGGAGCCGTCGAACCGGTACGAACCGGTCAACCCGGTTTTTTCGGTTTAGTTCGGTTCGGTTGCTTTAGATCGTTTTTTTAGGTTTTATTATTTAACAAACACTCGTTCGTTCGTTCGTTTTAACAAATGATTTTCGCCGTTTATGTTCTGTTAGCAAACATTCGCGCCGTAGTTTATTTCTTTTTAGTTTATTTTCGGCCAGGAACCTAGCCGCGAAATAGTTTTATCGCGATTTAGCCCCTTATCTTTAAACTAGCATAACTTTTTACTCGTTTATCCAAATTAGATGAAACTAGCACCTAAATCTTCGTATCATTCTCTTCTTTCCAGTTAATCAACTTGAACATGATCTTGGTACTGTAAAATTTGAGTTTAGTCCAGATTAGCAAACGATCTTGTTTCGCTCGTATTTTGAGTTTCGTTTCTCCGATTGAGTTGAATCTTTTTGCAAATCGTAGATAATCACATGTACCTATTGTTAAGATCTAATCCACATGATAATAATGCTGTTAGGTTTGACTTTTGTTAGTTTAAGCCGTTTCCTTGTTTCATGTTTCGATTTGGATCTTTTCTCAGTTTTTCTCGTGTTTCGTTGGAGTGATTGCTTATGTATGCTACTATTTGTGTACGCTAGATTATCCGGAGTGTGAAGCTTGTTACTACGAATCTCTAGAGTTTGCAGATCGTCAGCAAGGCAAGTTACACTTTGATCATACTCTTTTATACCTAGTTTTTACTATGCATTAGTTCTGCCCCTCAAATACTTGCATGAGTAGGATTGGGAACATGTGGTTTGGTTGTAGTACTTGAGGTAGGAACCTAATACCTTTTTATCACCCCAGGAATATACGTTATGCTTACTTATTGCTTAGCCATGATCGTAGACGAGGATTGGATCGTGATTCATACATGGAAGTTTGAGAGTTAATTAATCATGGATAACATTAAGGTGGCAACTTTAATATACATCTGGGTGGATTGGTTGAGGCACCTGGGGAACCTAGTGTTGCCTGTTTTGGGAAATCCCGGAGTACCCGTGTGATTTTTCCTATGGAATGTCAAAGAGATCATAAGATTATTCATGCAACCACAAGCCATTATGGGCTCTGGCATAGTTGAGTAAGTTGCATGAGCTCTTGAAGAGGTGGACTAGCAGATGTAGGGGAAAGTAGGTGTACCGGTCCACCCGGAGTAGAGAGTTAATGCTTCAGAAAGACTATGTCTTGATCATCCAATCATGGATGCGGTCGAGTCTTGTGGGGAAAAGTGCAAAACCCCCTGCGGAGTGTATAAACTAATCATGGTTAGCCATGTCCCCGGTTATGGACATCTTGAGTATCTAGTACTTGAATCTATTGATGTGATCTCATCACTTTACTTAATGAACTTGTTGGGTTAATGATGATACTTTTAATTGGGATTTGAGTTGGGGTTACCTTTTCAAATAATGGGCAACTTGGGAGTAGTTAAATAAATTTATTCCTTTGTTGTAGAGAAAAAATAGCTTTATGCAAAATCATAAACTTATAGCCTCCACCGGCAAAATATTGCATGTAGATATAGTCTTGCATTTCATTGCTTTATAGTGTAACTCTGCCAGCATATTCAATGTACTGGCCTACAGGGCTGCAACGTCTCATGTTGCAGACTACCCAGACGATGAATAAGGTGCGATAGGTCATTGTTTTGCACTCATCTATCCCGTTGGAGTTGATCGACTCATTTACCTTCGAAGCTTCCGCAGTTATCTAGATTAGATGGCCTTCAGCCATGATATTTTTGTGTAATCATACTTTTTATGAGGAATCGACGTAATAAGTGTGTGGCTGAAACTCTGTTATAATTCCTCGAGTACTGTGTGTGTCAGCATCACCGATCCAGGGATGACACTTATGCACAGAGACTTGACCGTTTGAGGTCTGGTCGCTACAAGATGGTATCAGAGCACATGCTGACTGTAGGACGCGACCACTAGAATGAGCCACATGATTTCTCTTCTCTACTCATTTCTAATTCTCCTCTCTTTCTACTCTATAGATGGCGGATCCCAAGAACAAGTTCACTCAGCCAGATGATGATACCCCTTTCAGAAGACACTTGAAGGAAGTCACTACGTATTTGAACATTGGACTACAAGCTTCACGGGGACTTTCTCTACATCTGTAACGGAAGAGGAGCGCTGGAAGATCAAAGTTTGGGTACCTGGGAGGACATTTGCGCCAACAACGGAGCCTATTGATTTCTACCTAGATGCACCAAGCTGGAGTATAGGAAAGAGCATGGCAACACATATCACCTTTGGACGCATATGTGAGGTGTATCACAAGGAGCTTGAGAATACCATTTACTAGATATGTGGCCGTCGAGATGACAAATGGGAGATGATTCCTACCAGGAGGGATGGATCAATTGCAGCCTTCATTCAAGAGATGGGAGATCATATTCATCGACAAGAGAATCAACAAATTATCCACATGAAGAAGATCAAGAAACTGGTGAAGAGAAACAACGAGCTAGAAGAGGAACTCAAGTCTACACGCGATGGATACGAGGATGAGATCGCCGTTACTACCGGAGAAGCATGAATACCTGAAGAGGAAGATGGGAATATCAGTGGAGAATATCAAACATGCAATGGAGATCCAATCGGAAGACTACATCATCCTGGACGACACTGACACGGATAGTGATGCAAATGATGACAACAATGACGACTATGTTGACGAAGCTGGAGCAGATATCATGGAGTCTTCCTCTGATGAAAATTTCTAGATGACCACCATTGTAACTAGTAGTATTCCTCCAAGTATTTAGCAACGATTGAGTTTGTAATCATAGGTTAGACCGATTGTGTGATCTTGTGTGCCATTGAATGAAGTGAAATTGATTGTGTTTGTGTCATGAGAATTATGGGTAGTGATTCTCTCTTAGACCTCATTCTATTCTATTTTCTCACCCCTTCTAACCCATCAGATGCCTCCAAGACGTGACAATGGATTTGCCTTCCCACCAGAGCTCACTCAGTTGATTGAGCAGCAGAATGCCTTGATGCAGATACTAAATCAGAACCAGAACCAAGGCAACAACAACAACAACAACCCACCACCACCACCCCCCGTTGACCACCTAGCCCGCTTTCTAAGGTTGAATCCGCTGGTGTTCTCTAGTAGCACCGAGCCGATTGTTGCAGATGATTGGCTTCACAAGATTGGAAGAGAGCTGACCACTGCAGGATGCACAGATGCGGAGAGAGTGCGTTTTGCCGCACATCAGCTTGATGGACCCGCAACATCTTGGTGGGAGAATTTCACAGCCACTTACCCCATTAACATTGTTACATGGGATCAGTTTCAGCAGGCTTTCCGCACTATCCATGTTTCTGCAGGAGCTATTGATACGTCTCCAACGTATCTATAATTTTTGATTGTTCCATGCTATTATATTACCCCTTTTGGATGTTTATGGGCTTTATTTTACACATTTGTATCATTTTTGGGACTAACCTACTAACCGGAGGCCCAGCCCATATTGCTGTTTTTTTGCCTATTTCAGTATTTCGAAGAGAAGGAATATCAAACTGAGTCCAAACGAAATGAAACCTTCAAGAGCGTGATTTTTGGAACGAACGTGATCCAAAGGACTTGGAGTGCAAGCCAAGAACCTGCCGAGGCTCCTACGAGATAGGAGGCCCCCCCGTAGGGTGCGCCCCCTGTCTCGTGGGCCCCTCGGGCGGCCACCGACGTACTTCTTCCTCCTATATATACCTACGTACCCCGAAAACATCCAGGAGCAGGACAAAACACAATTTCCACCACCGTAACCTTCTATATCCGCGAGATCTCATCTTGGAGCCTTCGCCGACACTCTGCCGGAGGGGGAATTGACCACGGAGGGCCTCTACATCAATATCCTTGGCCCTCTGATGAGTTGTGAATAGTTTACCACAGACCTACAGGTCCATACTTATTAGCTAGATGGATTCTTCTCTCTTTTTGGATCTCAATACAATGTTCTCCCCCTCTCTTGTGGAGATCTATTTGATGTAAACTCTTTTTGCGGTGTGTTTGTCGAGATCCGATGAATTGTGGGTTTATGATCAAGTTTATCTATGAATAATATTTGAATCTTCTTTGAATTCTTTTACGTATGATTGAGTTATCTTTGCAAGTCTCTTCGAATTATCAGTTTGGTTTGGCCTACTAGATTGATCTTTCTTGCCATGGGAGAAGTGCTTAGCTTTGGGTTCAATCTTGCGGTGTCCTTACCCAGTGACAGAAAGGGTTGCAAGGCACGTATTGTATTTATGCCATCGAGGATAACAAGATGGGGTTTATATCATATTGCTTGAGTTTATCCCTCTACATCATGTCATCTTGCTTAATGCGTTACTCTGTTCTTATGAACTTAATACTCTAGATGCAGGCAGGAGTCGGTCGATGTGTGGAGTAATAGTAGTAGATGCAGGCATGAGTCGGTCTACTTGTTATGGACGTGATGCCTATATACATGATCATGCCTAGATAATCTCATAACTATGCGCTTTTCTATCAATTGCTCGTCAGTAATTTGTTCACCCATCGTAATACTTATGCTATCTTGAGAGAAGCCACTAGTGAAACCTATGGCCCCCGGGTCTATCTTTTATCATATTTGCTTCCAATCTACTTTTATTTGCATCTATATTATAAAATACCAAAATATATTTATCTTATCTTAATATCTTTATTAGATCTCACTTTCGCAAGTGGCCGTGAAGGGATTGATAACCCCTTTATCGCATTGGTTGCGAGTTCTCAGTTTGTTTGTGTAGGTGCGTGGGACTTTTGAGGAGCCTCCTACTGGATTGATACCTTGGTTCTCAAAAACTGAGGGAAATACTTACGCTACTATCACTGCATCACCCTGTCCTCTTCGAGGAAAACCAACGCAAGCTCAAGACATAGCAAGAAGGATTTCTGGTGCTGTTGCCGGGGAGGTCTTCGCTCAAGTCAAGACATACCAAGTACCCATCCCAAACCCATGTCCCTCGCATTTACATTTTTTGCCATTTGCCTCTCGTTTTCCTCTCCCCCACTTCACCCTTGCCGTTTTATTCGCCCTCTCTTTCCCAATCTCCTCCTCTCTTTTCGCTTGCCTTTCTCTGTTTGCTTGTGTGCCTGTTTGCCCTTATGGCTTCTCCTAAGGGTCCTGACCACCTTCTCAGAAGGATGGAAGAGATTGAATCAAATATTAGAAGCTTTATGAATTTGCAATTTGAGCATAATAATTTCTTTAGAAAAGAGCTTAAGGAACAAAAAGGTTTTTTGGGGTTTATGAAAAAAGAGCTTGTTGATATGAATAAAGAATTTTATGGTGTTAATGCTGAAATTACCCGTCTTGAAAATGCTATAGCCAAAATTTCTGATAAGCAAGCCACCTTAGTCAATAAGATGGTCGCTAAACCAGAAAAGTTAGATGAAAATAATGATGAAGATCTTAAATTTATTGATGCGTCTCCTATTAGATCACTACTGGAAACATGGAATTTGCCGTCCGCCTTTTCTTTGCCGTTCGCTTGCGGACGACAAAGAGGGTCTTTGCCATCTGCTTCCGAAAAGCAGACGGCAAAGAAGAGGCAGACGACAAATTACCAGATTGCCATCAGCCACTTCTTTGCCGTCCGCTAGCGGACAATAAAGGCCCAAAAAGGGAGACGGCAAAGAGCTCAGCTGGGCCCCACTAGACGTGGGTCAAATGGACGTGTTGGATGCCGTCCGCTTTATCTTTGCCGTCCGCCGTATGGATCTTTGCCGCCCGCTGGCGGACGGCAAAGAGAAAGCACACCACGCGGATCGATGACATGGCATCATCAGATCACACGGGCAGCCAACCCATGGACGGCGCACAGCTCACCCCGAAGCCCCACCCCACCACGTTCTTTCTCTTGGCCCACCACTCTCTCTCCTTTATCCTGCCCCACCCCTACTCACTCTTGTATATCTCTCTCTATCTCTCCTGTCTCTCTGTATGACGAACAAACGAAGAAACGACGCCGGCCGCTCGATCTGGCATAGGAGGGAACCGCAAGCTCGTGCTCAATCGAGCTCCTTCGGCCGTGCACCCGAGCTCGCCGCCACCGGCGGCCCCGACACCATCACCCGTCGCCTCAGGACCCATCACCCGCGGCCATGGCGCCACGGCGCCCTTCGGACCCCTCGCCGGACTCCGCCTCTCTGCCTATCACCGTTACCCGCCGCGGTTGCTCCTCGCCGTTCACCGCCGCGGCCTCCCCTCGCCCGACCCCGCTGTTCCCAACATGGGCTCCCCTTGCCCGATCCCGTCGTTCCCCGCCGTGGGCTCCCCTCGCCCGACCCCGCCGTTCCCCGCTGCGGCCTTCCCTCGCTCGACCCCGCCATTCCCCGTCGTGGCCTCCCATCGCCCGACCTCGCCGTGGCCGAGTCTCCCCAGCCTCATCCTCTCGGCCACTCGCCGGACCCCACCGCGGCCATCCCTCGCCGGTCCCGATCGAGGCCGCCGCTCGCCAGACCCCGCTTGGTCGTCCCTTGCCGGAACCCGTCATGTCTGAGCGTCCCCGAGAGCTAGAACTCCTCTGGTTGTGGCAGCAGTTGCCGGAGTTGGCAGGTCCGACGACCACCGACGCTCACCGGAGCTGCAGCCGACCTCGTAATGTTTTCGCTCATGTCATTTTTTATATAAAAAACTCTTTGCCGTCTGTAGTTCCGTCTGGATGACGGCAAAGCAAACGTTAAGATAGCGGACGACAAAGGCTACCGTTAGCCACCTAACGGACTAACAGGGGTTATTTTGCCGTCCCTCCTCTTTGCCGTCCACCACTGAAGGCAAAGGACTCATTGCCGTCCGCCTCAAAAAGCGGACGACAAAGAAGCTGTTTGCCGACCCTTTCTTTGCCGTCCACTTTTCCCGTCCATGGCGGACGGCGAAGACCTTTGCCGTCCGCCATTCGTGCCTTTGCCGTCCGCCGTGGCAGACGGCAAAGTAGGTGATTCCTGTAGTGGATCTATGTTTTGCAATATGAATTTTTGATGATTATGGGACTGATGATGAATCAACTTTGCCTAGAAGGCGTTCCATGAATCAAATTTGGTAAAAGTGAGATTGGAGAGTACTCAACTTCTAATAACATTGAACCTACTATCTCGGATTTCAAGGAATTTGATTATGATAATTGCTCTTTAAAAGGTTGTATTTCCTTATTGCAATCCGTTGTTAATTCTCCTCATGCTTATAGTCAAAATAAAGCTTTTACCAAACATATCGTTGATGCCTTGATGCAATCTTATGATGAAAAACCTAATTTGGAAGTTTCTATACCTAGAAAACTTAATGATGAGTGGGAACCTACTATAAAGATTAGAATTAAAGATTATGAGTGTTTTGCTTTGTGTGATTTGGGTGCTAGTGTTTCCACGATTTCGAAAACTTTATGTGATATTCTAGGTTTCCATGATCTGGATGATTGCTCTTTAAATTTGCACCTTGCGGATTCCACCATTAAAAAGCCAATGGGACGGATTAATGATGTTCTCGTTGTTGCAAATAGAAATTTGGTGCCCGTAGATTTTATCGTTCTTAATATAGATTGCAATCTTTCTTGCCTTATTATTCTTGGTAGACCTTTCCTTAGAACGATTGGTGCGATTATTGATATGAAGGAAGGGAATATTAGATTACAATTTCCATTAAAGAAAGGCATGGAGCACTTTCCAAGAAATAAAGTCAAATTACCTTATGAATCTATCATGCGGGCTACTTATGAATTTAGTGCCAAAGATGGCACTCGTTAGATCTATCTTTGCTTTTATGCCTAGCTAGGGGCGTTAAACGATAGCGCTAGTTGGGAGGCGACCCAATTTTCTTTATGGTTTTTGTTTTTGCTCATGTTTAGTAATAAATCTTGCATCTACCTTCTGTTTAGATGTGTTTTTATCTTTTAATTAGTGTTTGTGCCAAGTAGAACCTATAGGATAACCAACGACGATAGTTGATTTGATTCTGCCGAAAAACAGAAACTTTGCACACACATTTTTTTAAATCACAGAAACGTGGTTTTGCGTTGATTACTTTTGCTTCTGTTCAATAAACAAATTTTTCCAGGACTTCCTATTTTGGTAGGATTTTTAAAGTTCCAGAAGTTTGCATTAGTTACAGATTTCTACAGATTGTTCTGTTTTTGACAGATTCTGTTTTTCATGTGTTGTTTGCTTATTTCGATGCATCTATGGCTAGTGAAATAGTTTATTAACCATAGAGAAGTTGGAATACAGTAGGTTTAACACCAAATTAAATAAATAATGAGTTCATTACAGTACCTTATGTGGTCGTTTTTTTTTCTTTCACTAACGGAGCTTATAAGATTTCCTGTTGAGTTTTGTGTTGTGAAGTTTTCAAGTTTTGGGTAAAGCTTTGATGGACTATGGAATAAAGGGTGGCAAGAGCCTAAGCTTGGGGATGCCCATGGCACCCCAAGATATTGAAGAATAGCCAAAATCCTAAGCTTGGGGATGCCCCGGGAAGGCATCCCCTCTTTCGTCTTCGTTCATTGGTAACTTTACTTGGAGCTATATTTTTATTCGCCACATGATATGTGTTTTGCTTGGAGCGTCGTGTATTATATTAGTATTTGCCTTTTAGTTTACCACAATCATCCTTATTGTGCACACCTTTTGGGAGAAGCCTATTTGATTAGAATTTGCTAGAATACTCTATGTGCTTCACTTATATCTTTTGAGCTTGATAGTTTTTGCTCTAGTGCTTCACTTATATCTTTTAGAGCACGGTGGTGTCTTGATTTTGAAGAAATTACTAGTATCTCATGCTTCACTTATATTATTTTAAGAGTCTTTTAGAACAGCATGGTATTTGCTATGGTTATAAAATTGGTCCTAGAATGGTAGGCATCCAAGTTGGGTATAATAAAAACTATCATAGGAAGTGAATTGGATGCTATGATCAATTTGATACTTGATAATTGTTTTGAGATTTGGAGGTAGTGATATTAAAGTCATGCTAGTTGGGCGATTATGAATTTAAAGAATGCTTGTGTTGAAGTTAGAAAGTCCCGTAGCATGCACATATGGTTAAAGTTGTGTAACAAATTTGAAACATGAAGTGTACCTGGCTTATGCATCCTTATGAGTGGCAGTCGGGGACAAGCGATGGTCTTTTCCTACCAATCTATACCCCTAGGAGCATGCGCGTAGTACTTGGTTTTTGATGACTTCTAAATTTTTGCAATAAGTATATGAGTTCTTTTGACTAATGTTGAGTCCATGGATTATACGTACTTTTACCTTTCCGCCTTTGCTAGCCTCTTCGGTACCGTGCATTGCCCTTTATCACCTTGAGAGTTGGTGCAAACTTCGCCGGTGCATCCAAACCCCGTGATACGATACGCTCTATCACACATAAACCTCCCTATATCTTCCTCAAAACAGCCACCATACCTACCTATTATGGCATTTCCATAGCCATTCCGAGATATATTGCCATGCAACTTTCCACTGTTCCGTTTATCATCTTCATGACATACTTTACTTTTGTCATATTGCCATTGCATGATCATGTAGTTGACATCGTATTTGTGGCAAAGCCACCATGCATTTTTTTTCATATATGTCACTCTTGATTCATTGCACAATCCCAGTACACCGCCGGAGGCATTCATATAGAGTCACATCTTGTTCTAGTTTCGAGTTGTAATTCTTTTGTTGTAATCAATAGAAGTGTGATGATCATCATTATTTGAACATTGCCCAAAGAAAAAAAAGAAAAAAAGAAGAAAGGCCAAAAAAAAAGAAACGCCCAAAGAAAAAAAAAGAAAAAAAAAAGAAAAAAAATATAAATAAAAGGGGCAATGTTACTATCTCTTTTTCCACACTTGTGCTTCAAAGTAGCACCTTGTTCTTCGTGTAGTGAGTCTCATATATTGTGCTTCAAAGTAGCACCATGTTTTTCATATAGTGAGTCTCATAAGTTGTCTTTTTCATACTAGTGGGAATTTTTCATTATAGAACTTGGCTTGTATATTCCTACGATGGGCTTCCTCAAATGCCCTAGGTCTTCGTGAGCAGGCAAGTTGGATGCACACCCACTAGTTTTCTTTTGTTGAGCATTCATTTATAGCTCTAGTGCATCCATTGCATGGCAATCCCTACTCCTCATGTTGACATCAATTGATGGGCATCTCCATATCCCGTTGATTATCCTCGTCAATGTGAGACTTTCTCCTTTTTTGTCTTCTCCACACAATCCCCATCATCATATTCTATTCCACCCATAGTGCTATATCCATGGCTCACGCTCATGTATTGCGTGAAGGTTGAAAAAGTTTGAGACTATTTAAGTATGAAACAATTGCTTGTCTTGTCTTCGGGGGTATAGAAGTTGGGAACATCTTTGTGTGACGAAAATGAAGCATAGCCTAACTATATGATTTTGTAGGGATGAACTTTCTTTTGCCATGTTATTTTGAGAAGACATGATTACTTTGATTAATATGCTTGAAGTGTTACTATTTCTTTTATCAATATGAACTTTTATTTTGAATCATTTGGATCTGAACATTCATGCCACAATAAAGAAAATTACATTATGAATTATGCTAGGTAGCATTCCACATCAAAAATTCTTTTTTTATCATTTACCTACTCGAGGACGAGCAGGAATTAAGCTTGGGGATGCTTGATACGTCTCCAACGTATCTATAATTTTTGATTGTTCCATGCTATTATATTACCCCTTTTGGATGTTTATGGGCTTTATTTTACACATTTGTATCATTTTTGGGACTAACCTACTAACTGGAGGCCCAGCCCATATTGCTGTTTTTTTGCCTATTTCAGTATTTCGAAGAAAAGGAATATCAAACGGAGTCCAAACGGAATGAAACCTTCGGGAGCGTGAATTTTGGAACGAACGTGATCCAGAGGACTTGGAGTGCAAGCCAAGAAGCTGCTGAGGCTCCCACGATATAGGAGGGCGCGCCCCCCTGTCTCGTGGGCCCCTCGGGCGGCCACCGACGTACTTCTTCCTCCTATATATACCTACGTACCCCGAAAACATCCAGGAGCAGGACGAAACAAAATTTCCACCACCGTAACCTTCTGTATCCGCGAGATCTCATCTTGGAGCATTCACCGACACTCTGCCGGAGGGGGAATCGACCACGGAGGGCCTCTATATCAACATCCTTGCCCCTCCGATGAGTTGTGAGTAGTTTACCACAGACCTACGGGTCCATACTTATTAGCTAGATGGATTCTTCTCTCTTTTTGTATCTCAATACAATGTTCTCCCCCTCTCTTGTGGAGATCTATTCGATGTAAACTCTTTTACGGTGTGCTTGTCGAGATCCAATGAATTGTGGGTTTATGATCAAGTTTATCTATGAATAATATTTGAATCTTCTCTGAATTCTTTTATGTATGATTGACTTATCTTTGCAAGTCTCTTCGAATTATCAGTTTGGTTTGGCCTACTAGATTGATCTTTCTTGCCATGGGAGAAGTGCTTAGCTTTGGGTTCAATCTTGCGGTGTCCTTACCCAATGACATAAAGGGTTGCAAGGCACGTATTGTATTCTTGCCATCGAGGATAACAAGATGGGGTTTATATCATATTGCTTGAGTTTATCCCTCTACATCATGTCATCTTGCTTAATGCGCTACTCTGTTCTTATGAACTTAATACTCTAGATGCATGCAGGAGTCGGTCGATGTGTGGAGTAATAGTAGTAGATGCAGGCAGGAGTCGGTCTACTTGTTATAGATGTGATGCCTATATACATGATCATGCCTAGATAATCTCATAACTATGCGCTTTTCTATCTATTGCTCGACAGTAATTTGTTCAACCACCATAATACTTATGCTATCTTGAGAGAAGCCACTAGTGAAACCTATGGCCCCCGGGTCTATCTCTTATCATATTTGCTTCCAATCTACTTTTATTTGCATCTTTACTTTTTGCATCTATATTATAAAACACCAAAAATATATTTATCTTATCTTAATATCTTTATTAGATCTCACTTTCGCAAGTGGCCGTGAAGGGATTGACAACCCCTTTATCGCGTTGGTTGCGAGTTCTCAGTTTGTTTGTGTAGGTGCGTGGGACTTTTGAGGAGCCTCCTACTAGATTGATACCTTGGTTCTCAAAAACTTTGGGAAATACTTACGCTACTATCGCTGCATCACCCTCTCCTCTTCGAGGAAAACCAACGCAAGCTCAAGACATAGCAGCTATGAGCATGAAGAAGCGCGAGTTTCGCAACTTGCGCCAAGGAGGACATACAGTGGGCCAATATGTGGATGAGTTTAGCAAGTTAGTCTGCTATGCCCCTGATGACGTAGCTACAGATGTCGCTAAGCAGGAGAAGTTTCTGGAGGGACAGAATGATGAGTTGAGCATGAAATTGATGGTGGCAACATTCAACAACTACCAGGAGTTGGTAGACAGGGCTCTCATGATTGAAGGCAAGCAACAACAGATTGATAATCGCAAGAGAAAGTATGGACATGGAAGGTACACTCCAAGAGCTCAGTAGAAGCCCCACTATTCCCCGTACTTAGGAGGACATAACCACAACCATGGAGGCCATAACCATGGAGGACATACGCACAATGGGGCAAGTTCACACAACCACAGTGGCCCCAAGAATGGCAATGGGAATGGAGGAAGCAGCAGCCAGAACCGTTCCAACCCTTCAACACCAGCCAAGAGGGATCTGAGCCACATTACCTATTTCAAGTGCCAGAAGACCAGACATTATGCCACTAAATGTCCTGAAGTGAATAATGGAAATGGCAATGGAGGTTCTGCCAAGAAGCCCAACCCCTTCACCAAAGGTCAGGTGAACCACGTTAGCGTGGAGGAGATTGAGGATCAACCCGACGCAGTTGTCGGTAAGTTTTTGATTAATGCATTTACCGCACTTGTTCTTTTCGATGCTGGTGCATCGCATTCATACATATCAAGGGGATTTGTCGATAAGTATAACCTGCCAACCGTAGCCCTTAAGTCACCTATGTTAGTAAGTTCCCCAGGAGCGGAGTATATGGCTAGTAGGGGATGCTATCAGTTGCCACTAACCATAGGTAGATATGTTTTCCCCACAGACCTAATTGTTCTAGAGTCACAAGGATTGGATGTGATATGAGGAATGGATTGGTTATCCACGTTTGAAGGAAACAACGATTGCGCCAGTAAATCAATTCTTCTCACCACCCCAGAAGGAAAGAGGATCAAGTATGTATCCCGGCATGCGCCGAGGAGGACTCAGGTGAATTCCTTATCAGAAGTTGTATAGGAGTAAGTACCAATGGTGAAGGATTACCCCGACATATTTCCGGAGGAGTTACCAGGCATGCCACTGGATCGAGACATTGAAATTTTTGATTGAGCTATTGCCAGGCACTGGACCAATATCAAAGAGACCGTACCGAATGCCCGCAAAGGATCTGGAGGAAATTAAGACGCAAATAAAGGAGTTACTGGAGAAAGGTTACATTCGACCAAGTACATCACCTTGGGGAGCCCCAGTGCTTCTAGTGGATAAGAATGATGTATCTTTAAGGATGGTTGTTGATTATCGTGGGTTGAATGAGGTGATGATCAAGAACAAATACCCACTACCGATGATCAATGTTTTGTTTCACCAGTTGCAAGGAGCTAAAGTTTTCTCTAAGATCGATCTTCGATCAGGTTATCACCAGTTGAAGATCCGAGAGCAGGATATACCTAAGACAACTTTTACCACAAGGTACATGCTATATGAGTATACCGTTATGTCATTTGGTTTAACTAACGTGCCTGCCTATTTCATGAATATGATGAACAAAGTGTTTATGGAGTTTTTGGATAAGTTCGTCGTGGTGTTCGTTGATGATATATTGGTCTACTCGAAGAACGAAGAGGAGCATAAGGAACATTTGCGTTTGGTTCTTGAGAAGCTCAGGGAACATCAGTTGTATGCCAAGTTCAGCAAATGTGAGTTTTGGTTAAAGGAAGTTGGATTTCTCGGACATGTAATATCCGGAGAAGGAATAGCAGTAGACCCTACCAAGGTTACTTTTGTCACTAAATGGGTGGCACCCACATCAGTTGGAGAGATCAGGAGTTTTCTTGGACTCACAGGTTATTACTGGAGGTTTATTGAGAATTTCTCCAGGATTGCAAAGCCCATGACGGAGTTATTGAAGAAGGACACCAAATTTAAATGGACTGAGGAGTGTGAATCTAGTTTTCAGGAGTTGAAGAAACGCTTGGTTACAGCCCCATTGCTGATTAGACCAACATAAGCATTACCAAGTATATTGCGACGCTTCACGTCGAGGACTTGGAGCTGTACTTATGCATGATGGAAGAGTTGTTTCATATGCCTCATGACAGCTTAAACCTCATGAGATGAATTATGCTACGCATGATTTGGAGTTAGCAGCCGTAGTACATGCGCTGAAGACATGGAGACACTTTCTCATCGGAAACCATTGTGATCTATACACGGAACATAAGAGTTTGAAATACATCTTCACGCAGAAGGAGTTGAACCTCAGGCAAAGGAGATGGTTGGAGCTCATCAAGGATTACGATAAGAAATTGCACTATCATCCAAGAAAGGCCAATGTCGTAGCGGATGCATTGAGCCTCAAGAGTTATGTTAACATGCTCATAACCAGAGGATTACCTAAGGAGCTAGTAGATGAACTTCGAGAGCTTTGCTTGGAGATAGTTCCGAGAGGTTATGTTGCAGAATTGGAAATTCAGTCTACTCTTTTGGGTAAGATCGGAGAAGCCCAGAAGACTGACAAGGAGATTGCAGAGATAAAGGAAAGGATGAGTAAAGGAAAGGCAAAAGGATTTCGTGAGGATGAGCACGCCACTTTATGGTTTGAGGATTGCATATATGTGCCTAACGACCCCGAGATTAGGAAGTTGATTCTGCAGGAGGCCCATGATTCACCATACTCGATTCATCCAAGAAATACTAAGATGTATCTAGATCTGAAGGAAAGTTTCTAGTGGACAGGAATGAAGAAGGATATAGCCGAGTATGTAGCAGTATGTGATGTATGTTAGAGAGTCAAGGTAGAGCATCAGAAGCCAGCTGGATTGCTACAGCCATTGCTGATACCCGAATGGAAGTGGGATAAGCTAGGCATGGATTTTATCACTGGGTTGCCCGGGACTCGTTTAGGCTATGACTCTATCTGGGTTGTAGTCGATAGTTTGACGAAAGTAGCTCATTTCATCCCGGTGAAGACAACCTATACGAGTGCTAAGTTGGCAAAGATATACATGACCAGGATCGTATGTCTGCACGGAGTTCCGAGGACCATTGTATCAGATAGAGGAACCCAGTTTACTTCAAAGTTTTGCAATCAGTTGCATGAAACTTTGGGTACCAGGCTAGAGTTCAGTACAACCTTTCATCCACAGACAGATGGACAAACCGAGAGAGTCAATCAGATTCTGGAGGACATTATGAGAGCTTGTGCACTAGATTATGGATCTAGTTGGGATGACAATTTCCCACATGCATAGTTTTCTTATAACAACAGTTATCAAACCAGTTTTAAGATGCCCCCTTTCGAAGCCTTGTACAGAAGGAGGTGCAGGACACCGTTATCGTGGGATGATGTTGGAGATCGACAGTTGTTCTGACCAGACTTAATCAAGGACTCAGAAGAAAAGGTTAAGTTGATTCGTGACAGACTCAAGGTAGCCCAGTCCAGGCAAAAGAGTTATGCGGATACTAAACGCAAGGAGATAGTTTACGAAGTCAGAGATAGAGCATATCTTCGTGTGTCCCCACTTCGAGGAGTTAAACGTTTTGGAGTCAAGGGAAAGCTAGCACCATGTTTTGTGGGACCATACAGAGTTTTGGAACGCATGGGAGAACTTGCATACAAGCTGGAATTGCCAGAAGGATTGTCAGGAGTTCATGATGTGCTTCATGTTTCCCAGTTGAAGAAGTGCCACGCAGAGATGGCCGATGTTCCCCTAAGAGATACAGTGCCACTGGAAGCAATTCAGTTAGACAGTGATTTGACCTATGAAGGGAAGCCAGTCAAGATTCTCGAGTTTTCCAGCCGAGTTACTCGTAGCAAGGTTATCAAGTTTCAGTGGAGCCACCATACCGAGGAGGAAGCCACATGGGAGCGAGAAGAAGATCTTCGTAGAGACCACCCAAACCTTTTTGCTGACCAACCCGAATCTCGAGGGCGAGATTCATCTTAAGGGGGGTAGGTTTGTAACATCCCAATTTTTCAATTTGGATGTTATACATAGATCATCATATGCATATCATATTTATTCCTGCATTTGGTTGAGATCCTAGAAATCTTAAGCAACTCAAGGACCCAAGGAGAGAGTTGGAGGTTTCACAAAATTCAAATTTGAATCTAATGCAAATTTGAAGAAAGGATCATTTTGATTTTAATATTTTTCTCTCCAATTATTTCCAATATTAAAAATATATGAGAGAAGATAATATGAATTCTTCAACCTGAGAGAAATATTGGAGAAAGGATTTTAAAATCAAATTATGATTTTATTGGTATTTTATTTGCTATTTTATTTGAATTAGAAAAATATTGCATTTTTGAAAATTGCATATTAGTCCAGAAAAATGTTCATCTTGTCCTAAATATAAGGTTTGGACGGTGAAAATTGTTTCTGGATTTTTTAGATTTTTCTTTATATTTTATTTGGATTTCTCTTTCGAGAGAAATTTATTTTTAAAAAAACCTTCTTCCCGCCCGACTGGGCTGAAGGCCTAGCCGGGCAGGCCGGCCTGCTGCGCTGCCGCCTCGCCCTCCCCTGCGGGAACCATACTCGCCGGAGTCCGGATCCGCGCCACCGCCACCGGCCGACTTAGGCACAAAGTTGGGGCCGAGCCCCCCTTTATAAGCGCGCCACCTCGCCGCCTCTTCCCCAGCTCGCGCCGCACCCCGCCCGCTGCAGCAGCAGCAGCGCCGCCGCCGCTGCTTTCCGCCGCTGCCGCCGCCAAAGCCCCGCGCCGCCGCCACCGCCTCGCCCGCCTCGCACCGTCGCCCTCGCTGCACCGCCAACCCGAGTCGTCGTCGCCGCCGCCGTCGACCGTCGCCGTCGAACCGGTACGAACCGGTCAACCCGATTTGTTTTTTCGGTTTAGTTCGGTTCGGTTGTTTTAGATCGGCTTTTTTAGGTTTTATTATTTAATGAACGCTCGTTCGTTCATTCGTTTTAACGAACGTTTTTCGCCGGTTATGTTCTGTTAGCGAACGTTCACGCCGTAGGTTTTTTCTTTTTAGTTTATTTTCGGCCAGGAACCTATCCGCAAATAGTTTTATCGCGATTTAGCCCTTGATCTTTAAGCTAGCATAACTTTTTACTCGTTTATCCAAATTAGATGAAACCAGCGCCTAAATCTTTGTATCGTTCTGTTCGTTCCAGTTAATCAACTTGAACATGATTTTGGTACTGTAAAAATTTGAGTTTAGTCCAGATTAGCAAACGATCTTCTTTCGCTCGTATTTTCAGTTTCGTTTCTCCGTTTGAGTTGAATCTTTTTGCAAATCATAGCTAATCACATGTACCTACTGTTAAGATCTAATCCACATGATAATAATGCTGTTAGGTTTTACTTTTGTTAGTTTAAGCCGTTTGCTTGTTTCGTGTTTCGATTTGGATCTTTTCTCGGTTTTTCTCGTGTTTCGTTGGAGTGATTGCTTATGTATGCTATTATTTGTCTACGCTAGATTATACCGGAAAAGGCTTTCACCCCGCTTTATAAATAAAGCAAGCCGCCAAAAGACATACAACCAAAGTAGGTTCACACACACACACCACCCGAGTACCACAACAACGTACAAAGGTTCTGCTGAGGGCACAGCTCAACAAGCCCAAAAGAAAGAGAAAAAACAAAGCCTGCCAAGCGGAGGGAGTCTAGTCAGGCTCCGGCGGAGGCGGCGGGGGCGGTGGCGACAGGTGGACGGCCATCGAGTGGAGTTCGGCGATGAAGACTGAGATGGCGTCCCGATCCGGGGGGCAGCTAAGCGGCCGCCAAAGCTGCAAGAAACCCGAGAATTTGTAGAGAGCGTCAGTAGCGCGACGAAGAGGAGAATGCTGGATCACAAGCTTATTGCGAATGGTGCAAAGAGTCCAGGCAAGAACTCCAACCTCCAGCCACCTAATGTGGCAAGAGGACGTGGGGGACAATTGGAGTTCAGCAAATAAGTCCGGGAAATTGGTGTGGCACCAACTTCCACTGACAATCTCGCGAAAGCAGCTCCAGAGGAACTGGGCGGAGACGCAAGCAAAGAAGATGTGGTTGGAGTCATCCGGGACATCACAGAGGGGGCAAATACCAGTGCCCGGGCCATTGCACTTGCAGACCTCCACACCGGACGGGACCCGTCCACGAATCCACTGCCACATGAAGATGCGAATCTTCAGGGGGATGCGGACGAACCACACCATCGATAGGGGGAGGGGGCGGAGGAGGGGGCAATGGCCAAGTAGAGCGATTTGGTTGAGAACTGCCCCGATGGTTCCAAGTGCCAGCGCACCAGGTCCTGACCCCCATCCACCAACGGCTCATGCAGAGAAACGCAGTCGAGCAACTCACGCCAGGCGGCGGATTCCGCCGGCCCAAAGGGCCGATGGAAAGCAAGGCGCCCTAAGTCAAGAAGGGCCCTATCAAAATGGCCAAGTAGGTCGGCCTCCTTCCTTGAGGAGCTCCACCGAAAGATCTCGGCCGCCTCCCTCCCCGTGGTCGTTGGGTGCGACTTCAACCAGCTGCGCGTAGCGGAGGACAAGAGCAATGGCAATGTTTGCTTTGCCCGGATGCAATTGTTTAACGACTTCATTGCCGACCTCGCCCTCCGGGAGATTGATCGGGTTGGGGCCCGATTTACCTGGACCAACCGACAGGCCTTCCCGACCCTGTCCGTCTTGGACAGGGTCCTAGTTTCCCCGGAATGGGACCTCCGTTGCCCCCTAGCCTCTCTCCGCTCCATCACCCGGATTGGTTCGGACCATATCCCCTTGCTTCACTCCTCCACGGACGAACGTCCGCCGATCCCCCCTCATTTCCGCTTCGAGACTTTCTGGCTAACCCAGGCGGGTTTTACCGACGCTGTGTGCGCTCGGTGGATCGAGGCTCGGGCCCACCCCCACCCTCGCCCCCTGTCGGTGTCAAAACCGGCGGATCTCAGGTAGGGGGTCCCGAACTGTGCGTCTAGGCGGATGGTAACAGGAGACAGGGGACACGATGTTTTTACCCAGGTTCGGGCCCTCTTGATGGAGGTAAAACCCTACTCCTGCTTGATTGATATTGATGATATGGGTAGTACAAGAGTGGATCTACCACGAGATCAAGGAGGCTAAACCCTAGAAGCTAGCCTATGGTATGATTGTTGTAATGGTTGTATGTCCTACGGACTAAAACCCTCCGGTTTATATAGACACCGGAGAGGGCTAGGGTTACACAGAGTCGGTTACAATGGTAGGAGATCTACATATCCGTATCGCCAAGCTTGCCTTCCACGCCAAGGAAAGTCCCATCTGGACACGGGACGAAGTCTTCAATCTTTTATCTTCATAATCTTGGAGTCCGGCTGATGATGATAGTCCGGCTGTCCGGACACCCCCTAGTCCAGGACTCCCTCAGTAGCCCCTGAACCAGGCTTTAATGACGATGAGTCCGGCGCGCATATTGTTCGGCATTGCAAGGCGGGTTCCTCCTCCGAATAATTCATAGAAGATTGTGAACACCAGGATAGTGTCCGGCTCTGCAAAATAAATTCCACATTCCACCGTAGAGAGAATAATGTGTGCACAAGTTCAATCTGCTGACGTTTTTCGTGGCATGATGTCACACCACCACCAAGCCTTTACTTGAATGGTTTTTTATTATACCACCTCAACGCGTTTAGCGAAGCGGTTTCCTTGGCACGTCTTATCGAAGCAGAGATCGTGTTCCCCTTATTCCGGGATTCTCATCAATACAGACGTGGGTAACCCAACCGCGCCATTGATGGTGGCGCTTGGGAGATAAGCGAGTTTTACCAGGCCGGTGGGGACGCATAGTCTTCGTCCGCCCATATATAAGGGGATAAGGATCCACCTTTTTACCTACGCCTTCTTCCTCCTTTGCTTATCCATCTCCGCGCACTCGAGCTCCAGCGCCCAAGTTCGCACATCTTGTCTCAACCTTCTCCAGCCATGTCCGGAGCGGGAGGCAAGTGGATGGCCTCCTCCATTACGGAGGGGCACATCGAAAGACTACGCGGCGCCGGATACCTATCCAGCGACATCGTGCACCGGCTGCCCGACGAGGGGCAGCTCATCCCCACCCCCAGGCCCCATGAGAGGGTCGTATTCCTTCCCCACTTCCTCCGCGGACTGGGCTTCCCACTTCATCCCTTCGTCCGGGGGCTCATGTACTACTACGGCCTGGACTTCCACGATCTGGCGCCAAACTTCATCCTCAACATCTCGGTGTTTATCGTCGTGCGTGAGGCCTTCCTCTGCATCCAGCCCCATTCGGCTTGTGGCTAAAAATCTTCAATGTCAAGCCGAAGGTAGTGAAGGGCGTCCAAGCGGAATGCGGAGGCGCCATGGTGGAAAAAATGCCCAACGTCCTGTGGCTCGAGGGCGCCTTTGTGGAAACCATCAAGGGGTGGCAATCAGGGTGGTTCTATATCACCGAGCCGCGTGACCCTAAATGGGCAGCGGCCGCCGAGTTCAGATCTGGTATCCCCATGCACCTCACCTCCTGGAAAGAGAAGGGCTTGCTATGGGGTAGTTCGGAGGAGCTGACCGGACTCCAGTCCTGTCTCCAGACCCTGGTGAACAAGAAGCTCAAGCTTGTCAAGGTGATCCAGGTCATGCTCGTTCGCCGGATTCTCCCCTGCCAACAACGGGCCTTCAATCTGTGGGAGTTTGATCCGGCACAACACCGGACCCTGAGCAGGCTCTTCGACACGACGTACGAAGCTGCATGGAGGGTGCTGTTCAAGGGCGGAGAAGCCCCCGCATCCGCGAAGGAAGACCGCGGATTCAGCACCAAGCGCCCGGCCGGTGAGGTAAGATTTGTTATCCTCTATGGGACACTTATTTCTTTCATAGTTTGACTCTATGCGGGATTTAAAACTCCCAATGCCTTTAACAGGAATGGCAGAGGACGTCCGGACAAGTCAACTGTCTGGCTCCCCTCCCCGAAGAACCAGCGGATGCCCGTTTAACGGGGCTGCTGGTCCCGGCACTTTATGTGGTGCCGGAGAAGAAGGCCAAGAAGGCGGCCACGGGAACTCGAAGAAGTTCCCTGCGCCAGGTGATACCGGACTCATCGTCCGATGGCTCCGAGGCGGACTCCTCCCCCGAAGATGAGGAGGAGAAAGAGGACTCTCCCCAAGAGGGGGGAGAGAGGAAAAGGAAGGCTTCCCCAACGGGGGAGGCCGAAGGGTCCAAGGAGGCGAAGGACCCTTCCTCCAGCAGCTCCGCCAACGCCAACGACGGCGACGAGGAGTGGCCCTTAAGGACCAAGCCCCTGGCAAGATCGTAAGTATCCGGACTCCTGAGTGATTCGTAATTCCTTTTTCGTGCCACGTAGTGACCTTCTAATGCCGCAAACTATCTGTAGCCCGGCCGAGGAGGATCTTCCCGCTTCATCCAGCGGGTCCTTGGCCCCGTCGGATGTAGATTCCATTCCGACCGCCTCCACCCCTCGCGAAGCTAAGGACGCTGAGGTGGGATCCCAGGAGGGGACCCGCCAGGAGGGGGAGGCTCCGGAGGTGCCACAAGGAAACCTCCCGGACTTTGTGCCGGACTCCGCGCTGGAACCCGCAGTGGTTCCGGAGTCCGGCAGGCGGCCCCTTCGCAAGAAGGGCAAGACCGTGACACCGGCAGCCTCTGTCCAACCGGAGGCGCCGGACAACTTGTTGGAGGCGCTCAACGGCGCTTCCATCGAGGAAGAGCACCGCACTATCATGAGTGCGGTGATTCAGAAGGTTCAACTCGCCAAGAGCGGGCTGACCGAAGCCTACAGTAGCCTTCTAATAGGCTTTGAGGTAAGAAGTTTAAAATATGTAGTGTGATACCGCATAGACAGTAGCCCCTGATGCTCGGTTCGGTGTTCGGGAAGAAAAATCGGACGGAGGATCTAAAAAAGATATATGCAGGGTTGCTAAAAATTATGTCAATACGGGTTTGCAGGCTGCGCTGCTGACCTCTGCTGCACTGACTGTGGAGGTCGGTGCTTTGAAGGAGGACCTCGAGCGGTCCGAGCAAGAGCTCGGCCTTGCCAAGAAGCAGCTCGAGGACAAAGAAGGTAAGTAACACCACTTTGAAATTTGTACCTTACAGAAAAGGATTTAGGTTGCAATAGAAATAACAAGGATAACGTGGGTACTGCAGGGGCCACGAACGAGGTGGCGACCCTGAAGGAGGCCGTGTCCGCGGCCGAATGCAATGCGGCTACGGAACGGGCGGAGCGAGAGAAGCAGGAGGCGCGGGTGGCGGAGGCGCGGCAAGAGCTCCAGGCTCTCATGGAAAAGCATGAGAGTTTGGAGTGCGGCTCAAAGACTCGAGAGTCCGAGCTTGCCTCGGCTCTTGAAAGTGCCAAAGCCGCCAAGGCCGAGGCCCATAAGTCCCTCGAGGAGATTGAGGCAATGAGGAAGATAGCGGCGGGTAAGGCATTTTTCATGCAAAGCAAGCATGTAAATGTAAATTACCTGTTACTTACCCGGATTCGGAGCTCTCCAGGGGCGTTTGCAGATCTGCCTCGCAGCGTGTCCGATGCCGCCGCATTCTTCCGGGCCGAGGAGGGGAGCTCAACGGAGAAGGTCTTCTGGTCTCAGTATGCTGAGGCCGGACATCCGGTGCCCCCTAGCGATCAGCTGAAGCAGCTGGTCGAGCTCCACAAGGTAGCCGAGCAGGCCATGAAGGGCCTCATAGTCCGGCTGTGGCCTGGAGAGGCCATGCCTGGGAGATACTTCGGCCTCGTGCGGCGGCTGGTAGATGCGTGCCCCTGGGTGGAGGTCATCAAGCGCTCCGCCTGTATTGAAGGTGCCCGTCGGGCCCTTGCCCGCGCAAAGGTTCACTTGGGTAGGCTGGATGCTGAGAGGCTTCTGACGAACGCGCCGCCGGCAGGCAAGGAGTATCGTACGCCTGAAATGTACTATAAGACTGTCCTGAAGGGTGCCCGCAAAATTGCGGATGAGTGCCCCAGAGATGTAATTTTTGAGTAGACTCACAATGTGTTATCCTGTGCGCTGAAAACTTTGTTCATATGCGCTAAGCAACGGTTGTTTGATTTAAAATATTACCTTCTGTGCGGCCGTTTATCAAATCTGAGAGATGGCAAGTCGTCCGCTTCAGCCCCCATGCCATGAGTGCTGGGGTGTTCGGGATAAACTTGAGTGCTCTTGTTCCCATTTTTGGGTCCATCTAGGGAGGCGCTCAACACAGCGAACAAGGCAACCGGACTTATAATGCTTGAACACTCTCACTTAGCCATAGAATTCTATAATTTTAAATTTCGGCGAAGCCCCTAGTGTTTGGAAGACCGAATTCGGGGCGCTATCCACGCCTTGGCCGGACACAACCGGTTCCTCGCTCTAAGCAGCATAAGTCTTTAAGGACTCGAAAAGACCTCTCGAACAGTGGCCAGCTCTCGCCTTATCATGACAGTCAGTTTTAGCTTTCTCCACTGAGGCGCTCGCCCAGCTCAACCGGGGCGCAATCGCAGTGGTTCTCCCAGTGCTACCTTAGCCGACGGAACGGAACATAAGGTACCAAAACATGGGAGCCGGGCAAACCCAACTATTGACCCAATACATGATTCGGAGCCGATGCATATAGTGCTATAAGTTCGGGGTGCCGCACTTGTGAAAGTGTTCGGACTTCACACCATAATGCGGGGAACATAAGCCCATGGTGTATTTGGCCATACCAAATTGTACGGATGCAAGATGTCATAAATGAACATATATATAAATAAAGGAATGCAATTATAAGCGAAAAGGTGATGCATTGTTTATTCAAGGAATTCTGCCATGAGTGCAGAACGATACAAATAGTGCGGTAAGCAAGGGATTGGACTATTTTAAACATGTCCCCCTCCAGGGGTGGGCTGCGGAATGGTGTAATAAACAGATTTAATGCTCGTAATGGAGACCACCTGAGTGTTCGTCGTGGCCCTTGTTCCTCCCTGGCTGTTGCATCATGAGTTCGGCAGATCTACTGCCGGACAGGACCTCTTGTAAATGGAGTCCTGTGGATAAAAATAAAAAAAGGAAAAGAAAAAGAGCGACACACTTAGGAGCCCCTAGTGTGGTTGAGCCGCACTCTGGGCCTGTTGTGGTCGTGCCCCTCCCCCTATGCCCAAGGTATCTCCAGAGCGTAATGATGTATGCGAAAAGCTGGTCTTGCAATCATGCTAGGGCTGGGGTTGGGGCCGCATTGCTACGCGTGCTCGGAACATGCCAGGGGGTCTTGGTGTATGTTACTCCGGGCGCGTTTAATCATGTCCGGTCTTTTAACGGCTGGACTCGAAAATTGCCTTAAGAGGCTGTTCTGTACTTCTGCCGCGAGAGCTGTTGTGTGTTCCTCCGTTCGGAGGGACCGTTCAGTGTTTCCGTTGACCGTGATGACTCCACGAGGGCCTGGCATCTTGAGCTTGAGGTATGCATAATGCGGCACCGCGTTGAACTTTGCAAACGCGGTTCGTCTGAGCAGGGTGTGATTGCCACTGCGGAACGGGACTATGTCGAAGATTAACTCCTCGCTTCAGAAATTATCCGGGGATCCGAAGACCACTTCCAGCGTGACCGAGCCTGTACAATTGGCCTCGACACCTGGTATGACGCCTTTGAAGGTCGTCTTTGTAGGTTTAATCCTTGAGGGGTCTATGCCCATCTTGCGCACTGTATCCTGATAAAGCAGGTTCAGGCTGCTGCCGCCGTCCATGAGGACTCTAGTGAGGTGAAATCCATCGACGATTGGGTCTAAAACCAATGCGGCGAATCCGCCATGGCAGATACTGGTGGGGTGGTCCCGTCGATCAAAAGTGATCGGGCAAGAGGACCATGGATTGAACTTCGGGGCGACTGGCTCCATCGCATATACGTCCCAAAGTGCACGCTTTCGCTCCCTCTTGGGTATGTGGGTTGCGTACATCATATTTACCGTCCACACTTGTGGGGGAAAACCCTTCTGTCCTCTACTGTTCGGCGGCTGGGTCTCCTCCTCGTCGTCGCTATGCAGCCCCTTGTCATTGTTTTCGGCAATTAACTTGCCTGCCTGCTTGAATACCCAACAATCTCTGTTGGTGTGGTTAGCTGGCTTTTCGGGGGTGCCATGTATCTGGCAAGAGCGGTCGAGTATTCGGTCCAAATTGGACGGACCCGGAGTGGTTCTTTTGAATGGCTTCTTCCGCTGACTGGGTTTAGAGCCTCTGAATCCGGCGTTGTCTGTCGTATCCTCATTGTTATCGCCATTAACGTGGCGTTTGTTTTTGTTTCGACACGACCTGCCATTGTGGTCCTTAGTATCCGGACTGCCAGCATTTTTGCTGAGGTTGTTGCTGCGAGCTAGCCAGCTGTCCTCTCCCGCACAGAAGCGGGTCATGAGTGAAGTGAGGGCTGCCATGGATTTCGGCTTTTCCTGTCCTAGGTGCCGGGCCATCCACTCGTCACGGATGTTATGTTTGAAGGCTGCGAGGGCCTCTGCATCCGGACAATCGACGATTTGATTTTTCTTTGTTAAGAACCGTGTCCAGAATTGTCTGGCCGGTTCGTCTGGCTGCTGAATTATGTGGCTTAGGTCATCGGCGTCTGGTGGTCGCACATATGTGCCCTGGAAGTTGTCGAGGAATGCGGCTTCCAGGTCCTCCCAACACCCAATTGACTCTGCTGGCAAGCTGTTAAGCCAATGCCGAGCTGGTCCTTTAAGCTTGAGTGGGAGGTACTTGATGGCGTGGAGATCGTCGCCGCGGGCCATATGGATGTGAAGGAGATAATCTTCGATCCAAACCGCAGGGTCTGTTGTGCCATCGTAGGATTCAATGTTCACGGGTTTAAACCCTTCAGGGATTTGATGATCCATTACTTCGTCTGTGAAGCATAGTGGGTGTGCGACACCTCTATATTGAGCAATATCACGACGTAGCTCAAGATAGCGTTGTCTGCTGTTTTTGGCCCGGCCGGAGTTGCTGTATCCGGCGCGACGGTGGTCGTCGTGGGTCGTGGGGTGCCCACGTGATCCGTAGATAGATCTGGATTGTCTTGCCTTGTCCTCCAATATATTCCGCAAGTCCGGCGCATTCCCTCGTGGCTTCGTACTTTTCGAGCGGTGCTGGGGTACGGTTCTAATGGAGGGCCTAGATGCCTCTCTGTCGCGACCACGGGGTGGTCGGTCTGCCGTATTGTGCGCTGGTGATGAAGGTTTGTACGCTTCCTCCTCTAGTCGGGGGAGCAACTTGCGTTTTGGGTAGCTTTTGGAGGGGCGTTTGAGTTCATACTCTTCGGCCGCGAGGACCTCGGTCCATCTGTCGGCCAGCAGGTCTTGATCAGCTTGAAGCTGTTGCTACTTTTTCTTTAGGCTGTTCCCCGTGGCCATTAGCCTGCGTTTAAAATGCTCTTGTTCGACGGGATCCTCGGGCACGACGAATTCATCGTCATTGAGGCTTGCCTCGTCTTCGGAGGGAGGCATGTATTTTTCGTCCTCCTCGTCTGCCGCTCTCTCCTGAGGGCTGGCTACTCCGTCCTCATGTGCTGAATCTTGCTGGAGGGAGTTGTCTTCGGCACTCTCTGGGGTGTTATTATCTCTGGTGCCAGACTCTCCATTCTTACTGTGGCGGGATTTAGAGCGGCGCCGCTGACGTTGGCGCTTGGGCTGTTTCTTAGAAGAATCTGCCTCCGCTGCTTCTTCGCCGTCCCCATCCTTTGGGGTGTCCACCATGTATATGTCGTATGACGAGGTGGTCTTCCAGTGCCCTGTAGGTGCTGGTTCTTGATCGTCTCCGGCATCGTCGTCCATACCATCGATGTCTTCGGAGTCATAGTCTAGCATGTCGGTTAGGTCATCAACAGTGGCTACAAAGTGGGTGGTGGGTGGGCCTCGAATTTCTTCGTCGTCCGCATCCCAACCGTCCTGACCGCAGTCC
The DNA here is from genome assembly GCF_018294505.1 of Triticum aestivum. Classification (NCBI taxonomy): domain Eukaryota; kingdom Viridiplantae; phylum Streptophyta; class Magnoliopsida; order Poales; family Poaceae; genus Triticum; species Triticum aestivum. The sequence continues at coordinate 148,131,342 of NC_057798.1, forward strand.
GGCCAGGGTTCTCCTGATAACGAGAGATGTTTTAGTGAATTTAGGATGTCGCCAAAGGGTGAGTGCTGAAAGATGTCCGCGGCGGTGAACTCCATTATCGGCGCCCAATCGGATTCGATTGGCAGGGGCGCAGGAGGTTCGGAGTCCGGCAAGGAGTCCGGCACCTCGGAGTCACGAGCTTTATAAGGGACAAGGTCAGTATTCGGCTCCATCATCATGGAGTTGCAGCTCCCGAGGCGGTGTCCAGCCACCTGTCCTCGATCTGCGCGGTCGGCTCCGAACTATGGGTCAGAGCGGACTTGTTTGCGGCCTCCAGGGTACTGTCCAGCGGTAGAGCTAGATCATGCCCATCGTGACAGTGCGGCACGCTCGGCTGTGGCTCGACTCCATCGAAGATCAAGTCCCCGCGGATGTCAGCCGTGAAGTTTAGGCTTCCAAACCTGACCTGATGGCCAGGGGCGTAGCTTTTGATCTGCTCCAGATGGCCAAGTGAATTGGCCCGCAGTGCGAAGCTGCCGAACATGAAGATCTGTTCGGGGAGAAAAGTCTCACCCTGGACGGCGTTGTTGTTGATTGAAGGAGCCATCAAGCCTATCAGTGATGACACAGAGGAACTCTCAATGAAAGCACCAATGTCGGTGTCAAAACCGGCGGATCTCGGGTAGGGGGTCCCGAACTGTGCGTCTAGGCGGATGGTAACAGGAGACAGGGGACACGATGTTTTTACCCAGGTTCGGGCCCTCTTGATGGAGGTAAAACCCTACTCCTGCTTGATTGATATTGATGATATGGGTAGTACAAGGGTGGATCTACCACGAGATCAAGGAGGCTAAACCCTAGAAGCTAGCCTATGGTATGATTGTTGTAATGGTTGTATGTCCTACGGACTAAAACCCTCCGGTTTATATAGACATCGTAGAGGGCTAGGGTTACACAGAGTCAGTTACAATGGTAGGAGATCTACATATCCGTATCGCCAAGCTTGCCTTCCATGCCAAGGAAAGTCCCATCCGGACACGGGACGAAGTCTTCAATCTTGTATCTTCATAATCTTGGAGTCCGGCTGACGATGATAGTCCGGCTGTCCGGACACCCGCTAGTTCAGGACTACCTCACCCCCCTTCTGCTATTGACATGTGGCGCTTTTGTGCGAAACGTGGCCGACAATTTATGAAGGGTTGGGGGGCCAACCTGGGCCGTGACGCCAGGGAGCGTAAGAAGGCGTTGCTCACCGCGATCCAGGCCCTCGACTTTCGGGCTAACGTGGTGGGTCTCTCCCCGGATGAGTGGCTTTCCCGCTATGACCTTGAGGACCAGCTCTCCGTGATTTACACCGATGAGGAAGCATATTGGCGCCTACGGGGCGCTCAGCGTTGGGTCCTGAAGGGAGACGCGAATGCGGCTTACTTCCAGGCGATTGCCAACGGCCACCGTAGACGCAACACCATCCCCTGCCTGTGGGATGGGGAAACCCTCCTTCAGGATCCCCGTGACATACGGACCCATGTTGACGGTTTCTATCGGTCCCTCTTCTCTCCCGCTCCAAGGAGCGGCATCTCTCTCACCCCCGATTGTTGGGCCGGCGCCCAACTAGTTTCTGACGCAGAGAACGCGTCCCTGACGGCTCCCTTCTCTGAGCAGGAGGTCTGGGAGGCCATCAAGGGTATGAACTCCTCCTCAGCGCCGGGCCCGGACGGTCTTCCGGTCATCTTCTTCCAGACCTTCTGGAACGTGATTAAACCAGAGGTCATGGCCATCTTTGATGAATTCTTTGTGGGATCTATTGACCTAGGCCGCCTCAACTTCGGGACCATCTCCCTCATCCCCAAGGTCCCTGGGGCAGCTGACATCCGCCAGTTCCGCCCGATCACGGGCATTAACGTGATCTTCCGGATCCTGGCCAAGGGGTACGCCAATAGGGTGACCTTGCTTGCTTATAGGATTACCCACCCTAACCAATCGGCCTTCATTAAGGGACGGTACATCCTGGATGGTGTCCTGGTGCTTCATGAGGTTCTTCATGAGGTCCGGGTCAAGCGCCTGAAGGCAGTTTTTCTGAAGATCGATTTCCATAAAGCCTATGACACGGTTAGCTGGACCTTCCTTAGGGAAGTCCTTCTTCGGAAGGGCTTTGACGACCGGTGGATCACGAGAGTCATGCAAATGGTCTCTTGCGGTCACACGGCGGTCAACATGAACGGCGAGATCGGTCCCTTCTTCCCTACCCTATGTGGGGTGCGCCAAGGCGACCCCTTCTCCCCGTTCCTCTTCAATATGGTCGTGGACACTTTGGCCTCCATTCTGGATAAGGCAAAAGCCGCTGGCCACATCCGAGGGATTACCCCCCACCTCTCTAGGGGCTCGGGGATCTCCATCCTCCAGTATGCTGACGACACGATCATCATGATCGAAGGCTCGGAGATGGACATCGCCAACCTCAAGTTCCTCCTTTGCTTCCAACAAATGTCGGGCCTCAAGATCAACTTCGATAAGAGCGATGTTATGGTGATGGGATATTCCCCCTCTGAGTCTGTGGCCATTGCCAACAGACTTAATTGCCGCCTGGGCTCTTTCCCCACTACCTACCTTGGGACGCCCATTAGTGACTCGCGTCTCTCTATCGCGGACCTACGGCCCTCCGTGACCAAGCTCCAGTCCTGGTGCGAGCCCTGGCAGGGGAGGTGGCTCTCTAAGGCGGCCCGGACTATTCTTATCAACTCATCCCTCTCTAGCCTCCTCTTGTTTCTTATGAGTTTCTACAACCTCCATGAATCTCTCCATAAGGAGATCGCCAAAATTCAGTCCCGATTCTACTGGGCCGGCGAGCATGGCAAGCAGCAGTATCACATGGTCAGTTGGCCTGACATCTGCAAGCCCAGGGAGCAGGGTGGCTTGGGCATCATGTGCTCTAAACGGATGAATATTGCCCTCCTATCCCGGTGGATGTGGCGCATCACGCAGGGTCATGGTGGCCTCTGGCTGGACATTATCCGGAATAAGTACCTGCGCGGTCAACCCCTTGCCTTCTGCCAGAAATCGGGCGGGTCCCAGTTCTGGCAGTCTCTCGTCCAGCTTCTCCCGGTGCTCCGCATTGGTACCTCTATCTCGGTGGGGTCCGGCCTCTCGACGCTATTCTAGTTTGATCGCTGGGCCGGCGACTATCCCTTTGCGGTCTACGCTAGATTATACGGAGTGTGAAGCTTGTTACTAGAATCTCTAGAGTTTGCAGATCGTTAGCAAGGCAAGTTATACTTTGATCATACTCTTTTATACCCAGTTTTTACTATGCATTAGTTCTGCCCCTCAAATACTTGCATGAGTAGGATTGGGAACATGTGGTTTGGTTGTAGTACTTGAGGTAGGAACCTTATACCTTTTGATCACCCCGGGAATATACGTTATGCTTATTTATTGATTAGCCATGCTCGTAGACGGTGATTGGATCGTGATTCATACATGGAAGTTTGAGAGTTAATTAATCATGGATAACATTAAGGTGGCAACTTTAATATACATCCGGGTGGATTGGTTGAGGCACCTCGGGAACCCAGTGTTGCCTGTTTTGGGAAATCCAGGAGTACTCGTGTCATTTTTCCTATGGAATGCCACCCAGGCTCAAAGGGATCATAAGATTATTCATGCTAGAAACTTCCATGTGCAGCTACAAGCCATTATGGGCTCTGGCATAGTTGAGTGAGTTGCGTGATCTCTTGAAGAGGTGGACTAGCAGATGTAGATGTAGGGGAAAGTAGGTGTACCGGTCTGCCCGGAGTAGAGAGTTAATGCTTTAGAAAGACTATATCTCGATCATCCGATCATGGATGCAGTCGAGTCTTGTGGGGGAAAAGTGCGCAAACCTCTGCAGAGTGTATAAACTAATCATGGTTAGCCGTGTCCCCGGTTATGGACATCTTGAGTATCTAGTACTTGAATCTATTGATGTGATCTCATCAGTTTACTTAATGAATTTATTGGGTTAATGATGGTACTTTTAATTGGATTTGAGTTTGGCTTACCTTCTCAAATAATGGGCAACTTGGGAGTAGTTAAATAAATTTATTCCTTTGTTGTAGGGAAAAACTAGCTTTATGCAAAATCATAAACTTACAGCCTCCACCAGCCAAATATTGCATGTAGATATAGTCTTGCATTTCATTACTTTACAGTGTAACTCTGCCAGCACATTCAATGTGCTGGCCTACATGGCTGCAACTTCTCATGTTGCAGACTACTCAGACGACGAATAAGGTGCGATAGGTCGTTGTTTTGCACTCAGCTATGCCGTTGGAGTTGATGGACTCATTTACCTTTGAAGCTTCCGCAGTTATCTAGATAAGATGGCCTTCAGCCATGATATTTTTGTGTAATCATACTCTTTATGAGGACTCGATGTAATAAGTGTGTGGTTGAAACTCTATTATAATTCCTCGAGTACTGTGCGTGTCCGCATTACCGATCCAGGGATGACACTGATGCACAGAGACTTGACCGTTTGAGGTCTGGTAGCTACAGAAAGGGTTCTTGCCTGTTACAAGGTGTGAAGTTGAGTCAGACTCAATGCCCGGCCACTGCAGAAGATAGAGAGAAAATGAAAGTAATTCCATATGCTTCAGCCATAGGTTCTATCATGTATGCAATGTTGTGTACCAAACCTGATGTGTGCCTTGCTATAAGTATAGCAGGGAGGTACCAAATTAATCCCAGAGTGGAGCACTAGACCGCAGTCAAAATTATCCTTGGAGGACTAAGGAAATACTTCTCGGTTATGGAGTTGATAAAGCGTTCGTCGTAAAGAGTTACGTCAATGCAAGCTTTCACACTGATCCAGATGACTCTGAGCCTCAATTTGGATATATATTAAAAGTGGGAGCAATTAGCTAGAGTAGTTGCATGCAGAGCATTGTAGACATAGAAAATTTGCAAAACACATACGGCTCTAAATGTATCAGACCCGTTGACTAAACTTCTCTCACGAGCAAAACAAGATCACACCTTAGTACTCTTTGGGTGCTAATCACATAGCGATGTGAACTAGATTATGGACTCTAGTAAACCCTTTGAGTGTTGTGTTCGCACACGAACACGCCACCGTGTACCCTCGACGTCGGGGGTGATGCACCGCAGCTCACGTTGAAGGAGACCCGACCGACAGCGCGATACGCAAGACAGTCAGCGGGCGCTTTTGTAGACCCGAAGCCCCACTTGCCCGGGAGGGACCCCGTCAGGGCTCGCGGCGGCTATGGGCTGCCCTAGGTCGATTCGCTCGCCCCTAGAGCCTCGTGGATCACTGCCCTCCAACGTGAAGAACGAGAAAGAAAGATACAAGGGTAGGGGATAAAGATAGATGAACACAAAAGTGTAATAGATTGATTGGTTCGATTGGTGTTGTTCAATCGGCCGTCACCCCAACATATATAAGAGGCGGCTGGACTTCCCGTACAAGTAAAGGATTCATCTAGGCTTTCCTTACAAAAAAAATTACATCAATTCGCGTCCTAGAGTCCTAGTTCTATTCCAACTCGGATTCAGTCTGAATCTGGCCCAACTTCTGTCTTCCTCCTTGTGCAAGTCGCCGAGCCTCCATATGACCTCCGATCAAGATGGCCCAAATATCAAACTTGTGCGCCTTGACGATACGAACAACTCTCATGTTGATCACTTTTTCAAATAAGGGCATCTTGAATACTTTTCGAGGTCGTCTTTACCTTCCAGTCGGACTTCGTCTTGCGGTAGACTAAATTATCCGAGTCTTGTAGTGAATTTGCAGGCCATATACTATCTTTGATGACGATGACTCCAAAACCAAAGTTTACCGTCTTGATGATACACATAACTTCTGTATTGAACACTTCTTCATCTGAGATCATCTTGATAAACTTTTGGGCACATGTTCAGTTTCACTCGGATTCGAGCTCATTCACTCGGATATTAGAGTCTTTCACTCGGATGGTCCGACTGGACTTTTTCACTCGGATGACTATATTTTCACTCGGAAGACAATCTTTCACTCGGGTGATGACCACATTTTCAGTCGGAAGACAATCTTTTACTCGATCGATAAGTTTTCACTCGACCTTTTACTCGATCGACCTTTTACTCGATCGGTAGGTTTTCACTCGACCTTTTACTCGATCGGTAGGTTTTCACTCGACCTTTTACTCGATCGGTAGGTTTTCACTCGCCCTTTTACTTGATCGGTAGGTTTTCACCCGAAAGGTAAGCTTTCACTCGACCGGTGAGTTTTCACTCGGATGGTAGGCTTTTCACTCGACCAAAAACATAGCCTGATCTTGATTTGTCTCCCCAAGTCTCATATGACCTCGGATTGAGACGAATTATATATGAAAATCGATCGGCTCGACGAGACGAAACTTTCTCGTGTTGAAGTTTTTCCGATTCAAGGACTTCTTAAGGGCCGAATTGCTCGCGCGACCCATCAGACAGGGAGTCTGGTACTCCGCGCCATATTTCCATCCAGCTTCGGTCTGCAGTGTATTGCCTCTAACTTTTGCATATGAACTCGGATTGAGATGATTTATATATCAAAATTGATTGCCTCGACGAGACGAAGACAATTCCTTTAGAGTACTCCTTCATCCGAGGTTGTTTTGGAGGCGTGATTGGCCAAAAAACACTCGGAAATTGAATTATGCCACTCGGAGTATAGTTTCGGTCCGTAAGATAAGGTCGAATGAATATAACCGAAACATCAAAGTTGTCCCACTTGGCGACGTGAATCTTTTCATGCTGAAGGCCCATTCACTCGAGACCATCTTCATTGCAATCTGTATCTTGCCAAAAACAGGTGTCAACACATGCCCCCTGTTTTCTGGCAGAGCTTGCATGCCAGAAAATACCTTGCCTAGGGTAATTTTTAAGCACGATGTCAACACTCCATCGGCTGTGCATGTTGAGTATGATAATTTTAATCATCCATATGCTCACATTTGTTGCTTCTTCGGTAGAGCCTCTTGGATAATATTTGTCTGAAAACAACAATTGGATGTCACAAAGGCTTCCACGTAAGTTTCTTATGTCAATCCGGACCTTGCATTTGTCCAGGTATTCCCTGGGAATATTAGAACCCTTCAACGAAGACGGTTGCCGAACGATTATGACCATGCACCTCAAAGGAATACTGTCAACTGTTCGGTGACTCAACTCATTATCAAAGTACACCATCAAGCCTCCGCCCAACAACGTCTGTCTCCTGACTTGAATCCTGTAAATAAATAACATTTGGAGTCGGGGCTCTTTTATGCACTAGACCCTTGATTGTTGGTCGACTCAATAATTAAGTCGGCCTCGCCAGTACTGGCAAACACTGAGCATTGGCTATAGGAGTAGGAAATCCACCATGGTGAACACCGTTAGCCAGATGCCGGGTTTTGCCAACACAATCAATAATAAGGGCGATATGCAAATATCGGCCATGCGTTCTTATCTCAAAAGTGCTCGGGAGTCTGTCCACCAAAGTGTGAATAGCCGAAATAAGTCAGATGTTTCGGCTGAGGAAAAATTCCATAGCGTTGATTTTGATGGTACGATCGAAGAATATGGATGAGACGCCTCTTGGAGTCTCCTATATGAAAATTGTCGTCCTTGCCTACGGGTTGTACACTTGTACTCCCTTATTTCCGCTGGCTTCGCAACAGGAGATGTGATGCCGCTCTTGACTCGAGGATTTCCCTTAGGAACCCAGGCCATGTTCCTCTTCTCCAGCTCTTTGGCCCTAAGCCGTTTTAGCATCTTCTATTGCAAATATGGTAAGACGAGTGGGCGTCCCGGCTGGTACTTTGGTTTATGCACTGGCAAATTCTTTCTGTCTTTGGGCATCTCTGGCTTGGCCTGTCCAAACTTGACTATTGGATCCTTGAAATTTACTTGCTTCACTTTCTTGTCCTTTGCAGTCAACATAGGCTTGGCTAGCTTTTTGTCATTTGGAGTCAGATCTGAAATAGCACTCTTGCGGCCATCCTTTTCTTTCTTCACTTTTTTAACACTTGTTGCAATAGAAGGTCGGACATCATTTCTACTTTGACTGCTCCTCTTGGGAACCCGTGCCATGTTCTTCTTTCTCAACTCATGTGCACTAAGTCTTTGTAATTCCTTCTCTTGCCAATGTGCTAAGCCGAGTGGGCACCTCGGCTGTGATTCTGTTTCAAACAATGCTAACTCTTTTTTGGCCTTGTGCACTCTCAATTTCTTCCCTTCAGATTTGGCACTTGATTGACTTGCCTTGTTGCCTTTTGTAGCCAATGTCAATACTTTAACTAGCTCTTTGTTATTTGAGAACAAATTTGAAGTAGCACACTTACGACCATCTTTCTTGACCTGGTACACTTGCTTGACCACCTCTTTCTTGTACCTTGAGCTCTGGACCAATTTCTTACGATTGAAACGGTATTTGACGTGTGATTGTTCATCAAATATTGATCTTTTTGGAGCTGCATGATGTTGGCGAGATGATCTAAAATAAGATGGATAATTTTCCCTTGTATCATACATGTCCCATGACGGATATGGATTTACATGAGTGTAGGGAGGCATCCACGACATTAGCATTGGCGGCCCAAAAGCAGGATATGAAGTCTGCTTGCTCAATGTCTTCCTTTGCCAATCCAAGTCTTCAAATTTATGCCTTGGGGGTGACTTCGATACTTTTGTTTCACTTGGCCGATAAGCACTCTTTGCCTCACTTATTCTCTGATATTTTTCTAATAACTGCGCGAAAGTGACCTTCGGCTTTTTACCTTTGTGCTTACCATTGCCTTTGCTTTCTTTAGTTGTGCGTGCATCGGTCTTCGAATTTTCTCGTTGCCCCCCAGCGCTAGATGTCGCCATTGTAGCTTTGATGAAACTCATGTCTTCAATATTATTGCTGATGCACTTTTGAATGATTACCTCACTTGAAGATTTGATCCCATCATCATTAGTGTATACCTGTCCGTCTTTGGATGAGTCGGGTTGAGGTAGCCGAGTCAATGTTTGATCTCCATCAAGACAAATCTGAGTCGACTGGCCATATGCTTGTGCCTCAACGAGCACCAATCGCCCTGTGTAAGCTGATTGTGTGGCTTGATGAATCACATTGTTGCCTTTGAAATTCTGTTCAAATGAACATTGCATTTGTTCTTGTCTTGATAGCTCGACATCGTGATCAATTATAATAATAGGATTAGTTGATGATGTACCAATGATGTGATCACCTATGCCCAGATTGAAGGTACGCTGCTCATCCATTAACCGATATTGTGATACCGGCTCTGGAACAAAACAACCGAGTGGTGCCGGTTTAACGCTATCTGACTCGGCTATGCGTTGATTTTCGTCCTACTTCCCCGATGCTCTTGAATCGGCTATCTCGGAGGACTTTGGACCTGGCTTTATGTTTCTGCAACCAAAGTAACTACAGAATATACGTCTCATTTGATACCAAATGTTAGCCAAGCATGAAACAATCGAAGCTACCCATATGAGCATAATTCTCAGTCGGCATAATGGGAAAAGCTTTGGTTGTGATAATCTATCACTAGCAGTCTCTATGAATGGTACAATATGTTGACTAGCATAATTAGTGACAAGACTATTTCTAACAAACAAGTTACTCATCTCGATTGGCCTTTCCAAGTTAATTATGAACTTGCTTATAGATGCATCAATGATATATTTTTGACCGAATCGGAAAGCGAGTAAATTATCTGCTAGACGTACCTTTGCGACAAGGTTGGTGGAATATGATGATCGTATATGTGGAACAATGTCTTGCTCCATCCCAAGATGATCCTCCAACGCCTCATCTTCTTCTTCTGGATTTCGTGCCTTGTCATTCGGATTACCCAAATGGATTCCACTCAAACACTCTTTGTCAGCTGAACTTTGCTTGGCTGCATGTTCTTGTTCTTGATGTTCATTGTTAACTGAACTGTGTTCGGCCGTATTACTTTGTTCTTGATGCTCATCAATTTCTTTAGCACGAAACTCATATGGCAGCATGTAAGCTCCCTCGCATTTAGAAAAATCGAGCATAGCCAATTTGCTGTGTTTGTTGTTCCTCTGCTTGGTGAAGCTTGCATCATCTGTTTTGGTACACTCGGTAATAACTGGCTCGATGCACTCAACATTAGCCCTCTCGGTGCTCAATCTGGTTTCAACCGAATCCACCATTGTCTTGTCTTTAAAGGAACCATTTGACATGGTTGTAGACGACTTAGTCATATTTGACTCGGTTTCAACCGAATCAACCGTATTAGCCGAGTGAATCCCTTTTTGTTGTTCGGCTTGAAAAGCTTCTGTTTTATCTTGCCACAACATCGCCAAGGGGCCAACACGGTTGCTGCATAGAGGAAGGGACTTGACATATTCTTGCAAATATTCCACTCCACGCTTCTTCTTGAGTGCTTCATAAGCACGTCGATATTCTGCTGGTAATTCGTCAAGAGTTGGCGTAGTAAATTCATTGGCGCTATTCCCTGTGAGCTTTGGCTTGATCTTGTCCACTTGGGCCACATATTTTTCTTTAAACCCAGCCCTACTTGGATTGGCTTGCCCCCCAATACTTTTATGATCTTTCGGCAATGAATTGATGTTGCCGAAACTTTGCAATTGTATAGGGGGTGTATAACATGCTGCAATGATAGGTGAAGATGTGTGCACTGTTGTTGAATATTTTCTCATGCCAATTTGATCAATCGGCAATGATGGAGTCACATACCTAGGGTAGGGTCATAGACCTGATCTAAGTACCCTACCCAAGGACACCCTTAGAAGAGATCACCTTCCAGTCGACCTACGAGGAACCCACTCGACTGACTTGAAGGACTCGACCATGAAGATTCACTCGACCACCAGAAGGTCAAGAAGCACTCTGTACTGCAACGGTCTGTAATTAAATAGACTTTATGGTAGTTAAGACACTTTATGTGAGGCGTTACCAGTAACGCCCCCGACTTAATGTACTTTAAACCCTTCATTACGTGGGCTGGCAGGGGTCCTGGCGCACTCTATATAAGCCACCCCCCTCCACAGGCAGAAGGGTTCGCACCCCTGTAACTCATATACACACAATCCACTCGACCGCCTCCGGGCTCCGAGAGACGTAGGGCTTTTACTTCCTCCGAGAAGGGCCTGAACTCGTACATCTCTTGTGCTTACAACCTCTCCATAGCTAGAACCTTGCCTCTCCATACCTACCCCCACTCTACTGTCAGACTTAGAACCACGACAGTTGGCGCCCACCGTGGGGCAGGTGTTTTAGCGATTTTTTGGAGAAGTTGCGATTCTTCCGAGTACTTTCATCATGGTGGGTGCTGGAGTTTTGGTCGAGGGCCGCGAGATCCGTCTCGGCGCTCTCACCTTCATCGCCGACGACTCCGCTTGGCTCCAGGAGGCTCCACTCGACATTGATGCGCTCCCCGTCCGCGGTGCGATGCATTTTCGCGCATGTGTCCGCGGTGTTCTGCTGCGACAATCGTCGACCCCATATCGGTCGACTCCTCTATCCGCCGCCCTCCCGGTCTCCCACCAGCGCAAGCGCTCTGGTCGGTCGAGGCTCCAGCGGTGGGTGAAGCACGCGGTGGCTCGCCAGACGGCCACCGCCCAAGTTGCGGCAATCGAGCCCGACGAATCCCTCTACGGCCTGTTCGATCTGTCGATTGGCTCCGTAGAGACTGCGTCGGAATGTGATAGCAGTGATCCGGCGGCGGAAATCTTGATGGTCACCGGACCTCGCAGTCCCCCTGGCTTCGCCCATGATGGCGGGGCAGGCGGCGAGGACGACCCCGCACGAGACCACGAAGAATACCAGCCCGAGCCACTCGACTCTCTGCAGAGAGAAGAGCTTCGCCGCAGGAACATGGATGCCCTGCATACTCCGATCGCGGGAGAAACCCCCGAGGCTCGTGCCTTGGAGGAGGCACGTTTAGCCAACTTGGCTGAACGCGCTCGTCTGGAGAACCTTCAGCGAGCACTTGACGAGCGCGCGCGGCAATGAGTTCCCGACGCCAATCAACGTCAACTCTTCCCGCCGACTCAGGTATATCGAACCCCAATCCAGAATTTAGCAGCTGCGACCCGTATAGCAGAGTCTATCCAGCCCTCTCAGTCGGAAGCTGGCAGAGGCTTGATGCATATCACGGATTTGCTCTGGGCAGCAGGAGACCAGAATTCACGCAACAGAATTCACAGTCGATCCGTCGCTGTGAATACGGTTCAGTCGGCTCACAGTCCCAGATCGCCTCTGCGGCATGAAGGACGCGAGAATCGGCGAGACCAGTACGGTGACCAACACGATCGTGATGATAGGCGTCGAGTGCCCACTTCCCCCCCCCCCCCCGAGGGGTGGGTCTCACGCTCCTCGACAGCAAGATGACAGGCGTCAACTCAGTGTCGGGCGAAGAGCTCCAGTCGACCCCCGAGAACCAGGCTTCGACGCGCGATCCATTATTGTGCAAGGCTTGGTCGACCGAAACAGAGCCCATCGGGGCGGGCCCGACAGAGATGCGCCCTCAAGCAGTCGAGTGCATGTTTCTGGTCCAGAATGTTTCAGCAGGGCTATCAGAGCCGCAGTGATTCCCCCCAATTTCAGGTTGGCAACAGGAGTCAGCAAATTCACTGGTGAGTCTAAGCTTGAAACTTGGCTTGAGGACTATCGAGTGGCGGTTCAGATTGGTGGTGGGAATGACGAGGTGGCCATGAAGCATTTGCCCCTCATGTTGGAAGGTTCTGCCAGAGCATGGTTGAATCAGTTACCTCCTAGCAGCATTTACACTTGGGAAGATCTGTCCCGAGTGTTCGTCAGAACATTTGAAGGAACTTGCAAGCGACTAGCTGGATTGACAGAGCTGCAAGTCTGTGTGCAGAAGACGAATGAGACTCTCAGAGAGTATATTCAGAGATGGATCACTTTGCATCATACCATGGAGAACGTGTCTGATCATCAGGCAGTCTGCGCCTTCAAGGATGGTGTCAAGAACAGAGAATTGAGTTTGAAGTTTGGTCGAACCGGAGACATGACCCTGAGTCGGATGATGGAGATCACTACCAAGTATGCCAACGGCGAAGAAGAAGACCGACTCCGAAGCGGCAAGTACAAGCCGAGTCAGTCGGAGAAGGGAAACACCAGTCGGAAACAGAAGCGGAAGGCTGAACCAGCAGCTCCTGGAGAGGCTCTGGCCGTGACTCAGAGAAAGTTCAAAGGGAAACCAAAATGATCCTGGAACCCTAAGAAGGTGAAGGATAAAGAGGGAAACGACGTGATGGATATGCCGTGCCACATCCACACGAAGAAAGATGAAGAGGGTAATATCATTACCCGAAGCATACCACTCGTCAGTGTCGACTGCTGATCCAACAGTTCCAAGGGAAACAGTCCAAGGACAAGGAAACGAGTCAGACAAGGCCGAAGACAAGGAGGACAGTGAAGGGGTATATCCACACGTCAACTCCACTTTGATGATCTTCGCAGATGTGGAAAGCAAGAGCCGACTGAAGGTCATTAATCGTGAGGTGAACATGGTTGCCCCGGCGAAGCCAAGTTATTTGAGGTGGTCCCAAACGCCCATCACATTCGACCAGTCTGATCACCCGACTCATATTGCCACCCCTGGGAGGCAAGCTTTGGTGGTCGACCCAGTTGTCGAAGGCACTCGACTGACAAAAGTGCTGATGGATGGTGGTAGTGGGCTGAACTTGTTGTATGCAGACACACTAAAAGGAATGGGCATTCCGATGTCCCGATTGAGCACCAGTAACATGAGCTTTCATGGGGTTATACCCGGAAAGAAAGCCGAGTCACTCGGCCAAATAGCTCAGGACGTGGTGTTTGGTGATTCGAAACATTTTCGCAAAGAAAAGTTAACATTTGAGGTCGTGGATTTTCAGAGCGCGTACCATGCCATTTTGGGGAGACCAGCTTACGCACGATTCATGGCCCGACCATGTTACGTGTACCTCAAACTGAAGATGCCCGGCCCCAAAGGAGTGATCACTGTCACTGGCGATCGGAAAAAGGCAGAAGAGTGTTTCCAGAAAGGCTCCAAGATTGCCGATTCTCAGGTGACAGCGGCCGAGTTTGAAGAATACAAGCAAAACGCAGATCCGAGTGATTTGCTGCGAACCAAGAAGCCCGCTACAAAATTTGCATTTCAGTTGTCCGGTGAGAGGAAACCTGTCCACATTCACCCGACCGACCCCAATGCATCCCCGACCCACATCTCCACAACACTCGACCCGAAATAGGAAGAAGCGCTCATCCAGTTCCTCCGTGAGAACTGGGACATTTTTGCATGGAAGCCAGCTGACATGCCGGGTGTTCCCAGGGGACTGGCTGAGCATCGTCTTAGAGACGATTCCTCAGCAAAACCAGTTAAAGAGCATCTTCGACGGTCCGCCGTCCAGAAGAGAAAGGCTATTGGTGATGAAGTGGCTCGACTGTTGGCGGCAGGATTTATCCGAGAGATATACCACTCCGAGTGGCTTGCTAATGTAGTCATGGTCCCTAAGAAGGACAAATCACTCCGAATGTGCATTGATTTCAAGCACATCAATCGGGCCTGCCCGAAAGATCATTTTCCTCTCCCTCGCATAGATCAAATTGTTGACTCGACCACGGGATGCGAGAGATTGTCTTTTCTAGACGCCTATTCCGGGTACCACCAGATCCGTCTGTATGGACCCGATGAGATAAAATCAGCTTTCATCACTCCATTCGGGTGCTTCTGCTATATCACCATGCCAATCGGCCTCAAGAATGCCGGAGCCACATTTATGCGAATGATTCAGAAGTGTTTACTAACTCAAATCAGTCGGAATGTGGAAGCGTATATGGATGATATCGTGGTCAAGTCACGAAAAGGTTTCGACCTGCTCACTGACCTCGCCGAAACATTTGCCAACCTCAGAAGGTATGATATCAAGCTCAATCCATCAAAGTGCACATTTGGAGTTCCTGGTGGCAAGTTACTCGGTTTTCTCGTTTCTGAGCGAGGGATCGACGCTAATCCAGAGAAGATCGGCACTATTCTCCGAATGAAATGCCCTGTGTGAGTGCACGATGTCCAGAAGCTTACTGGATGCTTGGCCGCATTAAGTCGATTCATCTCACGACTCGGTGAAAAGGCATTGCCTCTTTACCGACTGATGAAGAAGGCAGATAAGTTCGAGTGGACTCCAGAAGCTGATGCAACGTTTGCCGAGCTAAAAGCTCTGCTCTCCACCCAGCCGGTGCTTGCTTCTCCAATCAGCAAAGAGCCTCTGTTGCTTTATATCGCAGCCACAGGACAAGTCATCAGTACAGTACTTACGGTCGAGCGGGAAGAAGAAGGGAAAGCCTTCAAAGTTCAGCGCCCAGTGTATTATTTGTCTGAAGTTTTGACCCCGTCCAAGCAGAGATACCCTCATTATCAGAAGCTTGTGTATGTGATATACATGACCACGAAGAAGGTTGCTCATTATTTCTCTGATCATTCCATCACAGTCGTCAGCGACGCTCCACTTTCAGAGATTTTGCATAACAGAGATGCAACTGGTCGAGTGGCAAAATGGGCGATTGAACTTCTTCCCCTTGATATCAAGTTTGAGGCAAAGAAAGCCATTAAGTCCCAGGCAATAGCAGATTTCCTTGCCGAGTGGATTGAACAACAGCAGCCGACTGAAGTTCACTCGGAGCATTGGACCATGTTCTTTGACGGCTCCAAGATGTTGAATGGTTCCGGTGCTGGGGTTGTCCTGGTTTCCCCCAGAGGAGATAAGCTTAGGTATGTGCTCCAGATTCACTTTGATTCCTCCAACAATGAGGCAGAGTACGAGGCCCTCTTATATGGATTGCGCATGGCCATTTCACTCGGCGTCCGTCGCCTGATGGTCTATGGCGATTCAGATTTAGTGGTCAACCAAGTAATGAAGGAGTGGGACGTGAGAAGCCCAGCCATGACTGGATACTGCAATGCAGTGAGGAAGCTAGAAAAGAAGTTTGAGGGGTTAGAGCTCCATCATATACCCCGACTGAAAAATCAAGCAGCTGATGATCTAGCAAAGATAGGTTCCAAGAGAGAAGCCATTCCAAGTGGTGTGTTCTTGGAGCACATTCATACTCCGCCAGTTAAGGAAGACCCTTTCACTGAAGAAGCTCCGCAACCCAAGAGTGCCACGGATCCGACTGAGGTAGAAGTCCCAACAGTGGTCGACTTGGTTATGGAGATCTTGGTAGTCACACCTGACTGGACAATTCCATATATCGCGTATATTCTGAGAAAAGAGCTCCCAGAGGATGAGGAAGAGGCTCGACAGATCGTCCGTCGATCCAAGGCCTTTACCGTTATCAAAGGACAGCTGTATAGAGAGAGCGCGACTGGAGTTGGTCAAAAGTGCATAACGCCAGAAGAAGGTCGAATCATTCTCAATGATATCCACTCGGGGCCCTGTGGTCATCATGCGTCCTCTCGGACCATCGTGGCCAAAGCATACCGAGCCGGATTTTACTGGCCAAAGGCGAATGAGATGGCAAAGGAAATAGTGGACAAGTGCGAAGGATGTCAGTTCTACTCAAATATGTCACACAATCCTGCGTCAGCTCTGAAGACCATTCCACTCGTCTGGCCTTTCGCAGTATGGGGGTTAGACATGGTCGGTCCCTTGAGAACAGGTCGAAGTGGTTTCACGCATGTACTGGTGGCAGTCGACAAGTTCACCAAATGGATTGAGGCCAAGCCAATCAAGAACCTTGACGCCGGTACTGCCGTGAGCTTCATCACGGAACTGATATTCAGATATGGATTCCCGCACAGCATCATTACAGATAATGGGTCGAACTTTGACTCATAGGAATTCAGGGATTTCTGCAACTCTCAAGGTACACGAGTCGACTACGCTTCAGTCGCCCATCCGCAGTCGAATGGACAAGCAGAGCGAGCCAATGGTCTGATCCTCAAAGGGTTGAAACCCCGACTGATGCGTGATCTCAAGCATGCGGCTGGAGCATGGGTCGACGAACTTCCCTCGGTGCTTTGGGGACTACGGACCAGACCCAATCGGTCGACCGAAAGAACTCCATTCTTCTTGGTCTACGGAGCTGAAGCAGTCTTGCCGAGTGATCTTCTTCACAATGCTCCTCGAATTGAACTCTACGACGAAGCAGAAGCTGAACAAGCGCGGCAGGACGCAGTCGACCTTTTAGAGGAAGAAAGGGAGATGGCTCTGATCCGATCGACCATCTACCAACAAGACTTGCGTCGCTTCCACGCCAGAAATGTGAGAGGTCGAGCCTTCCAGGAAGGGGATTTAGTTCTCCGAGTGGATCAGCAGAAACAACACAAGCTTGCTCCTTCTTGGGAAGGACCCTTCATCGTCACCAAGGTTCTCCACAACAGGGCGTACCGTCTTTACAACGTCGAACACAATATCGACGAGCCCCAAGCTTGGAACGCGGAACTACTCCGCCCATTTTACACTTAAGTTTACCACTCGGATGAGTTGTAATAAAAGTACTTCTGTAGTCCATGTTTTACAAGATAATAGTATCATATTTTCCCCAATGATTTTTGCCACTTTTATTTTGTTCAGTAAAAATTTCCCCCTCAGTGGGTGACTTAGCCGCGAATCCGTTTCGCCTATGTTTGTAAAAAAAATCCTTACCAAGTGATGAGCCAGCCTCTCACTCGGGGGCTTAGCTGCGAATCCGTTTCGCCTAAGTATTAATAAAATCCTACTGAGTGGTAAGCCAGACTTCCACTCGGGGGCTTAGCTGCAGTCCAAGTACTCGCCTAAGTTATAAAAATCCTGCCGAGTGGCGAGCCAGACTTCCACTCGGGGGCTTAGCTGCAGTCCAAGTACTCGCCTAAGTTACAAAAATCCTACTGAATGGCGAGCCAGACTCTCACTCGGAGGCTTAGCTGCAGCCCAAGTGCTCGCCTAAGTACAAATACAACATGCGCTCGCAAGGAGGACGAGGTACAGGTCGACTGCGACCCTCTCCTCTGAGCTACGCCATAAGTACAATGTGCGGTCGTAAGGAGGACGAGGCGCAGGTCCACTGCGACCCTCTCCTCTGAGCTACGCCATAAGTACAATGTGCGGTCGTAAGGAGGACGAGGCGCAGGTCGACTGCGACCCTCTCCTCTGAGCTACGCCACATATACAACGTGCGGTCGCGAGGAGGACGAGGCGCAGGTCGACTGCGTCTCTCTCCTCTGAGCTACGCCATAAGTACAATGTGCGGTCGTAAGGAGGACGAGGCGCAGGTCGACTGCGACCCTCTCCTCTGAGCTACGCCACAAGTACAACGTGAAAATCTTACCGAGTGAAGAGCAAACCTCTCACTCGGGGGCTTAGCTGCAGCCCCGTGCTCGCCTAAGGTATAAAAATCCTACCGAGTGAAGAGCAAACCTCTCACTCGGGGGCTTAGCTGCAGCCCCGTGCTCGCCTAAGGTATAAAAATCCTACCGAGTGAAGAGCAAACCTCTCACTCGGGGGCTTAGCTGCAGCCCCGCGCTCGCCTAAGATATAAAAATCCTACCGAGTGAAGAGCAAACCTCTCACTCGGGGGCTTAGCTGCAGCCCCGCGCTCGCCTAAGGTACAAAAATCCTACCGAGTGAAGAGCAAACCTCTCACTCGGAGGCTTAGCTGCAGCTCAGTGCTCGCCTAAGGTATAAAAATCCTACCGAGTGAAGAACAAACCTCTCACTCGGAGGCTTAGCTGCAGCCCAGTGCTCGCCTAAGGTATAAAAATCCTACCGAGTGAAGAGCAAACCTCTCACTCGGGGGCTTAGCTGCGGCCCAGTGCTCGCCTAAGGTATAAAAATCCTACCGAGTGAAGAGCAAACCTCTCACTCGGAGGCTTAGCTGCAGCCCAGTGCTCGCCTAAGAGAATTAAGGAATAAGTCGACTGCAGTGAGCGTCTTGCTTTAAACTTGCAAAAGACATTTCGAGCCAAAAGCAATTATATTCAAACACTAAATCCAAGTTCAGATCGATACCTAAAGGAACCGAAAGTGCTCAGGCACTAGGCCTGTTAAGGTTTATCGGTTACAAAATCACTCGGCATACCGAGGCAAATTTAAAGCGTCGGGCTCAAAGAAGTTTTTTACCCCTCCTGTGGAGGGCTGGAAGGTGCAACAAATTCATCAAGATCAATCCCGTCTGCAATCCGAGTGGCGGCAGCGATGAAGGTTTCCATGAAGGACCTGAAGTCATGTTTCTTGGTGTTGGCCACCCGAAGAGCCGCCAGCTTGTCTTCTCGCGCATCCTTGCAGTGGACTCGAGCCAGACACAGAGCAACATCTGCGCCGCACCGAGCAGAGGACTTTTTCCACTCCTGCACTCGACCAGGAACCGTGTTCAGTCAAGCCATCAGCGATTCGAGGTCGTTCTAGAGCGTCTCCCTGGGCCAGAGCGTTGTGTCAATGCGGGAAGTGGCGACCTTCAGCCTTGCGAGATAGTCCACGACAGCTGCAACACGGGACTCCAGTCGGAACACATTCATGGCAACTTCATCGTTCACCGGGGAATTGACAGGGTCAAGGTTTGGTTCCAGCCGACTAGTTTCCTCTTCAAAGTTTTGGCAAAATTCTGCAAGGACAATCACCGAGTCAAGGCAATGGTCGAATGGAAAAGATCACTCTTGAAAATGATTGTCGAGCGTAAAGGATTAACTTCGAGAATAAGGAACAACTTCTTGGCAAGTTCATTCAGGAAGGCCTCCAGATCATTTTTCTTCCCAGTCAACTGACTGACCTTGTCGGTCAGGGCAGCTTTGTCAGTTTTCAGTCGACTGACTTCCTTGTTGGCAATCCCAAGAGCAGCTTTCAGATTAGTATTTTCTTCTTCAAGCTTGGTGACTGAAGCTAACTTCTCGTCAGCAAGCTTGATCTTCTCAGCTAACTCAAGGTCTTTTTTCTTCTGGGCCTCCTTCACCTTACCTGCAAGTTATAGCAAGATCAAATTTTGCAACAAATGAAGGGAAAAAGCAGTCGTCGAGGTCTCACCAAACATACCTTTGGTCTCCTCCTTTGCCTTCGTTAGATTCTCCTGAACCAGCTTCAGATCCAGCTCGAGCTGAATGTGTTTGTTCTCCATCTCGGTGTAACGAGCCGCAACGTCACAGGATTTCTGCGAAGAACCAATCGACAAAATGTCAAGGATAATTCACTTCCGAGTGGATAAGGGAAAATCATGCGTTTCTAAGACTACAGCTGAATACAAACATTCGACCGTAGTCTCGGGGACTACACCCAGTGGGTGCACTCAGCGTGCCCCCACTAGTTCTATTAAAGACAGAGTCGACCAGTCGACCCCCCAAAAAAACAAGACGTATTCTTTAGACTGTAATCGACTGCAAGCAATCGACCACAGTCTCAGGGACTACACCCAGTGGGTGCACTCAGCGTGCCCCCACCGGTTTGGGAAATCCGTTCGACTCAGGCGAACGACGGAAAGACTTTACTTATAAAGCCTAAGGCCAACTGCCAGCAGTCGACCTTAGCCTTGGGGACTACACCCAGCGGGTGCACTCAGCATGCCCCCGCTAACACGGAGTTTCAATCAACACACCCAGTTGGTGACTGCTATGGATTCCGGAAAGAAAAGTTTTTTGATAGCATATCCTAACAGAACAGGCGATGGTCGACTGACCTGAACATTGCTTTGAAGGGCGGAGCTGGCGTCATAAGCTGCTTGACTTGCTTCCCGGATGGCCTTCACCTGCTCCATCATGACCCCTGCTTGGCGTATCGCTTCCTTCGCAGCGCTGGCTTGGTCCTCTGGGACGTGGTGCGTCGTGAAGAGAGAGGGTTGTGCAGCACTCGACGAAGCAGGATGAGCACTCGTCAACGGCACCGCGAAAGACACGGTGTGTCGAGTGGTGTTCTCCTCCTCCGCGACCAGAATCTCGGGCGCCGTCACATCCTGTGCCACCCTGCCGGCAGACGCTTTCCTGCTCCTCCTATGCTTCAGTGGTTCCTCATCGTCATCATCATCAGGAAGAGTGATAACGACGTTGGATGAGACTACAGAAAAGAATCAGAATTAGGGACGAAGAGTCAATCGACTAAAAACGGAATTAAGAGTATAGTACCAGGGTTTGAGGTTGCTGCATCCTCCATCTCGTGGTCGTCAGCTCTGACTGAGGTCTCAGAAGTAGCAGCACTGCAATTCCAAAGAATCAGTCGTCTAACTCAAGTGTCAATCAGAGATAAAGCTCGCACAAAACAAGAAGACTTAAGCAGCATGTTTACCCTGATATGGTGGGGATGGACACCTTCATCTTCGGCAGGAGCTTGGTCGGCTTTGACGGGGCCACCCTGGACTGCTTCGGCGCCTTTTCAGTCGGCACAGGAGAAGTGGTCCGAGGGCGCTTGGTCGACTGCGCGACAGTCGCAACCCCCTTGCCACGTTCAGTCACAGGGTCATGGGCATGCTTCGACCGCCTTTCCGACAGCGGTGGTGCGACCTCCTCCTCCTCCTCTTCTTCTTCCTCCTCCTCCTCCTCCTCATCATCATCATCTTCGGCGGCGTCCGAGTCCCACTCCTCCTGGCTCTCGCCCCCGCTTGCTTCTCCCTCTTCAGTCGGAGCCTGAGCTCCATTGGGCATCGAGTACAGCTTGGTGAGGGCCTGATAGACATCAAGACAAAGATCAATCGACCAATTTGCGGAGAAAACAGAAATAAATATGACAAGAATACAATGGAAGGTAGAGCGGACGTACCTTGTCTGGAACGCTGTGATGGTCGAGTGGAGGAATCCTTCTGGCTCCACGGGGGTTATCCTTATTCCCAGTGACTGCGGCCATCCACCTTTCCAACATGGCATCGTCGACTGCTTCTGGGTGGATCCGAGTCTCATCTTCAGTTCCGCAGTAGAACCACATGCAATGGCTCCGGAACTGAAGAGGCTGGATACGCCGCCTAAGAAAAACCTCCAAGAGATCCATACCAGTTACTCCATCTTGAACCAGCTGAACTACGCGCTCCATCAGCATCTTCACGTCGGCTTTCTCCTCAAGAATCACCTTCAGAGAGGAAGGTTTGTTGACTCGGTCCATAGTAAACTGAGGAAGTCCACTCGACTGCCCTGGCGTCGACTCATTCTGGCAGTAGAACCAGGTCGACTGCCAGCCTCTGACTGACTCGGGGAACGTCATGGCTGGGAAGGTGCTCTTGTTCCTCATCTGGATCCCCAGGCCTCCACACATCTGAACAACTTTGGTTTTGTCGTCGCCTGGGCTCGCCTTCTTAACGGTCTGAGAGCGACACGTGAATATGTGCTTGAACAAGCCCCAGTGCGGTCGGCAACCCAGAAAATTCTCACACATGGACACAAATGCGGCAAGATAAGCGATAGAATTCGGGGTGAAGTGGTGGAGTTGCGCTCCAAAGAAGTTCAAGAAACCCCGGAAGAAAACACTCGGTGGCAAAGAAAATCCGCGGTCGACGTGGGTAGCCAGAAGCACGCACTCACCCTCTTCCGGCTGGGGCTGCCACTCTTTCCCCGGAAGCCTTGCGGCTCCGTGGGGGATCAGACCATCGTTGGCCATGTCGAGGAGATCCTTCTCCGTGATGGTCGACCGGATCCAATCTCCCAGGACCCAGCCGTTCGGCAGGCGAGATCTAGACGAAGACCCGCCGCGACTGGTGGTTCTCCCCTTCGCCTTCTCCGTCGCCGACGCCTTCTTTGCGCGTTCCAGCGCCGCCGTCTTCTCCTTCACCATGGTCACCGGCAAGACGCGCGAGGAGAGGCTGTGCGGAGGCGAGAGCGGGCGCGTTGGGCGGAAGTGAGGAGAGCAGAGAGAGAATGCAGAGGCACTGTTCAAAAAACCCTCACCAGGCGCATTTATAAGATCCCTTCTGAGTGGATGACAGGTGGGCCCGGTCGATCTAATCACATCCCGAAACAGTCGCGCGAACGGGATACGTGGCGAAAAAGGTGGCGCGAGGATCGAGGCGTTTATGCCCTATCCCATCCAAACGCCGCGGTCCGCCCCGCTTCGTGCGCTTCCCCAAATTTGGTATCCCGCAGAATCCGCAAACGGCAGATCGGTCTGTCAGGCGCGGGATTTCCTGCGATCCGTCGCTCGGAAACTTTTTAAGTCCAAAAGGTCATTCAACGAAAGAAAAGAATGGATCGAGTCGACTGAAGAAAAGTTGCTCGTTATCAACAAAGAGATTCTTGGTCCAAAACAACGCATGACCAGTATGCAAAAGCCAGTCGGAAACAACATCAACTCCTTCCTCACTCAAGCCTCAATCCATTCGGGGGCTAATTATGGAGTCACATACCTAGGGTAGGGTCATAGACCTGATCTAAGTACCCTACCCAAGGACACCCTTAGAAGAGATCACCTTCCAGTCGACCTACGAGGAACCCACTCGACTGACTTGAAGGACTCGACCATGAAGATTCACTCGACCACCAGAAGGTCAAGAAGCACTCTGTACTGCAACGGTCTGTAATTAAATAGACTTTATGGTAGTTAAGACACTTTATGTGAGGCATTACCAGTAACGCCCCCGACTTAATGTACTTTAAACCCTTCATTACGTGGGCTGGCAGGGGTCCTGGCGCACTCTATATAAGCCACCCCCTCCACAGGCAGAAGGGTTCGCACCCCTGTAACTCATATACACACAATCCACTCGACCGCCTCCGGGCTCCGAGACGTAGGGCTTTTACTTCCTCCGAGAAGGGCCTGAACTCGTACATCTCTTGTGCTTACAACCTCTCCATAGCTAGAACCTTGCCTCTCCATACCTACCCCCACTCTACTGTCAGACTTAGAACCACGACAGGCAACACTTCATCTTCTTTTAAAACCCTAGCTTTTATTGCCTCATAATCAGGAACCAAACCTTTATCATGTTGCTCAAGGCAAAGAGCGGTAATCTTCTTATTTTGCGCTAAGCTTTTTAACGCAGCCAAAGTCACCTCATCTCCTGCAATATTAGACACATACACTCCTGTAGAATCTCCATTCACTCGGCCATAAAGAGCCGAGTCATGAATACTTTTAGTTGCATATGATGCTGAACAATTAATATCATGAGGTGTATCATATGATGACTGAGGATAACCGGCCAAATAGCTAATGGAAGCATGGCCGATTGCCTCATTCATCGGCATGTTTGGGGATAAACCTGCATATTGTGAGTTGACTGCCGATGGATAAAACTGTGAGATGCCCTCCTGCACATGAGGTGTCATATATTGATCACTCGAACAAATCGTGTTATTCATCGGCATATTGAAAGGTGTTGCCGATGCACGAAAGCTTAGATTCATAAGTTGCATGTCGTGGTTCTGTAAATTCCAAGTTTCTCCAATGGAATAACTAGTTGGCCTTTGCTCGTTAGGGCTAGCCGACATGACATGTCCATTGAAAGATCTAGCAACATCAACATAATGGCTATTTGCATCTACGTAAGGAGATTGATGATACATGTTACCATTGTAGATTGCAGCCGCTTGATGACGCTCTCCTCGTAGTAAGAACAGGCTGGAGATTGTTCAAAGCTTCGTCCCCAGCGGAGTCGCCAAAAAGTGTGTTCGCACACGAACACGCCATCGTGTACCCTCGACGCCGGGGGTGATGCACCGCAGCTCACGTCGAAGGAGACCCGACCGACAGCGCGATACGCAAGACAGTCGGCGGGCGCTTTTGTAGACCCGAAGCCCCACTTGCCCGGGAGGGACCCCGTCAGGGCTCGCGGCGGCTATGGGCTGCCCTAGGTCGATTCGCTCGCCCCTAGAGCCTCGTGGATCACTGCCCTCCAACGCGAAGAACGAACGAAGAACGAGAAAGAAAGATACAAGGGTAGGGGATAAAGATAGATGAACACAAAAGTGTAATAGATTGATTGGTTCGATTGGTGTTGTTCAATCGGCCGTCACCCCAACATATATAAGAGGCGGCTGGACTTCCCGTACAAGTAAAGGATTCATCTAGGCTTTCCTTACAAGAAAAATTACATCAATTCGCGTCCTAGAGTCCTAGTTCTATTCCAACTCGGATTCAGTCTGAATCTGGCCCAACTTCTGTCTTCCTCCTTGTGCAAGTCGCCGAGCCTCCATATGACCTCCGATCAAGATGGCCCAAATATCAAACTTGTGCACCTTGACGATACGAACAACTCTCATGTTGATCACTTTTTCAAATAAGGGCATCTTGAATACTTTTCGAGGTCGTCTTTACCTTCCAGTCGGACTTGGTCTTGCGGTAGACTGAATTATCCGAGTCTTGTAGTGAATTTGCAGGCCATATACTATCTTTGATGATGATGACTCCAAAACCAAAGTTTACCGTCTTGATGATACGCATAACTTCTGTATTGAACACTTCTTCATCTGAGATCATCTTGATAAACTTTTGGGCACATGTTCAGTTTCACTCGGATTCGAGCTCATCCACTCGGATATTAGAGTCTTTCACTCGGATGGTCCGACTGGACTTTTTCACTCGGATGACTATATTTTCACTCGGAAGACAATCTTTCACTCGGATGATGACCACATTTTCAGTCGGAAGACAATCTTTTACTCGGTCGATAAGTTTTCACTCGACCTTTTACTCGATCGACCTTTTACTCGATCGGTAGGTTTTCACTCGACCTTTTACTCGATCGGTAGGTTTTCACTCGACCTTTTACTCGATTAGTAGGTTTTCACTCGCCCTTTTACTCGATTGGTAGGTTTTCACTCGAAAGGTAAGCTTTCACTCGACCGGTGAGTTTTCACTCGGATGGTAGGCTGTTCACTCGACCAAAAACATAGCCTGATCTTGATTTGTCTCCCCAAGTCTCATATGACCTCGGATTGAGACAAATTATATATGAAAATCGATCGGCTCAATGAGATGAAACTTTCTCGTGTTGAAGTTTTTCCGATTCAAGGACTTCTTAAGGTCCGAATTGCTCGCGCGACCCATCAGACAGGGAGTCTGGTACTCCGCGCCATATTTCCATCCAGCTTCGGTCTGCAGTGTATTGTCTCTAACTTTTGCATATGAACCCGGATTGAGATGATTTATATACCAAAATCGATTGCCTCGACGAGACGAAGACAATTCCTTTAGAGTACTCCTTCATCCGAGGTCGTTTTGAAGGCGTGATTGGCCCAAAATCACTCGGAAATTGAATTATGCCACTCGGAGTATAGTTTCGGTCCGTAAGATAAGGTCGAATGAATATAACCGAAACATCAAAGTTGTCCCACTCGGCGACGTGAATCTTTTCATGCTGAAGGCCCATTCACTCGAGACCATCTTCATTGCAATCTGTATCTTGCCAAAAACAGGTGTCAACATGTTGGTCACATGGCGATGTGAACTATGGGTGTAATCACATAACTATGTGATCTATTGGTGTTAAATCACATGGCGATGTGATCTAGATTATTGACTCTAGTGCAAGTGGGAGACTGAAGGAAATATGCCCTAGAGGCAATAATAAAGTTGTTATTTATATTTCCTTATATCATTATAAATTGTTATTATTCATGCTAGAATTGTATTAACCGGAAACTTAGTACACGTGTGAATACATAGACAAAACAAAGTGTCCCTAGTATGCCTCTACTTGACCAGCTCATTAATCAAAGATGGTTATGTTTCCTGACCATAGACATGTGTTGTCATTTGATGAACAGGATCACATCATTAGAGAATGATGTGATGGACAAGGCCCATCTGTTAGCTTAGCATAACGATCGTTACGGTTTTATTGCTACTGCTTTCTTCATGACTTATACATGTTCCTCAGACTATGAGATTATGCAACTCCCACATACTGGAGGAAAACCTTGTGTGCTATCGAACGTAACGACATAACTGGGTGATTATAAGATGCTCTACAGGTGTCTCTGAAGGTGGTTGTTGGGTTGGCATAGATTGAGATTAGGATTTGTCACTCCGTGTAATGGAGAGGTATTTCTGGGCCATCTCGGTAATGCTCATCACTATAAGCCTTGCAAGCAATGTGATTAATGAGTTAGTTGCAGGATGAAGCATTATGGAACGAGTAAAGAGACTTGTCGGCAATGAGATTGAACTAGGTATGATGATACCGACGATCGGATCTCGGGCAAGTAACATACCGATGACAAAGGGAACAACGTATGTTGTTATGCGGTTTGACCGATAAAGATCTTCGTAGAATATGTAGGAGCCAATATGAGCATCCAAGTTCCGCTATTGGTTATTGATCGAAGATGTGTCTCGGTCACATCTACATAGTTCTTGAACCCGTAGGGTCCGCACGCTTAACGTTCGATGACGATTTCTATTATGAGTTATGTGTTTTTGATGACCAAAGTTTGTTCGGAGTCCCGGATGAGATCACCGACGTGAAGAGGAGTCTCGAAATGGTCAAGACATAAGGATTGATATATTGGAAGGTGATATGTCTCCGTCGTATCTATTATTTTTGATTGTTCCATGCCAATATTATTGAACTTTCATATACTTTTGGCAACTTTTTATACTATTCTTGGGACTAACATATTGATCTAGTGCCCAGTGCCAGTTCCTGTTTGTTGCATGTTTTATGTTTCCCAGAAATCCCATATCAAACGGAGTCCAAACGGGATAAAAACGGACGGAGAATATTTTTGGAATATTTATGATTTTTGGGAAGAAAAACCAACGCGAGACGGTGCCCGAGGGGGACACGAGGCAGGGGGCGCGCCCAGGGGGGCAGGCGCGCCCCTGACCCTCGTGGGCACCCCATAAGGCGGCTGACGCTCTTCTTTTGCCGCAAGAAAGCTAATTTTTGAAGAAAAATCTGGGCGAAAGTTTCAACCCAATTGGAGTTACAGATCTCCGGATATAAAAGAAATGGTGAAAGGGCAGAATCTAGGAACGCAGAAACAGAGAGAGAGACAGAGAGACAGATCCAATCTCGGAGGGGCTCTCGCCCCTCCCACGTGATGGGAGCCAAGGACCAGAGGGGAAACCCTTCTCCCATCTATTGAGAAGGTCAAGGAAGAAGAAGAAGAAGAAGAAGAAGAAGGGGGCTCTCTCCCCGTCGCTTCCGGTGGCGCCGGAACGCTGCCGGGGGCCATCATCATCATCGCGATCGACACCAACACCTCCATCATCTTCACCAACGTCTCCATCACCTTCCCCCCATCTATATTCAGTTGTCCACTCTCCCGCAACCCGTTGTACCCTCTACTTGAACATGGTGCTTTATGCTTCATATTATTATCCAATGATGTCTTGCCTGATACATCTCCAACGTATCTACTTTTCCAAACACTTTTGCCCTTGTTTTGGACTCTATCTTGCATGATTTGAATGAAACTAACCCGGACTGACGCTGTTTTCAGCAGAACTTCCATGATATTGTTTTATGTGTAGAAAAGAAAAGTTCTCGGAATGTCCTAAAAATCCACGGAGGCACTTTTTGGAATTTATAAGAATTATTGGGTGAAAGAAATACACCAGGGGGCCCACACCCTGTCCACGAGACAGGGGGGCGCGCCCCTCCTCCTGGGCGCGCCCCCTATCTCGTGGGCCCCCTGGACCTCCACCGACCTCAACTCCAACTCCATATATTCACGTTCGGGCAGAAAAAAAATCAGAGAGAAAGTTTCATCACGTTTTACGACACGGAGCCACCGCCAAGCCCTAATCTCTCTCGGGAGGGCTGATCTTGAGTCCGTTCGGGGCTCCGGAGAGGGGGATTCGTCGCCATCGTCATCATCAACCATCCTCCATCACCAATTTCATGATGCTCACCGCCGTGCATGAGTAATTCCATCGTAGGCTTGCTGGACGGTGATGGGTTGGATGAGATTTACCATGTAATCAAGTTAGTTTTGTTATGGTTTGATCCCTAGTATCCACTATGTTCTAAGATTGATGTTGCTATGACTTTGCTGTGCTTAATGCTTGTCACTAGGGCCCGAGTACCATGATTTCAGATCTGAACCTATTATGTTTTGATGAATATATGTGTGTTCTTGATCCTATCTTGCAAGTCTATAGTCACCTATTATGTGTTATGATCCGACAACCCCGAAGTGACAATAATTGGGATACTTCTCGGTGATGACCGAAGTTTGAGGAGTTCATGTATTCACTATGTGCTAATGCTTTGTTTCGGTTCTCTATTAAAAGGAGGCCTTAATATCCCTTAGTTTCCGTTAGGACCCCACTGCCACGGGAGGGTAAGACAAAAGATGTCATGCAAGTTCTTTTCCATAAGCACGTATGACTATTTACGGAATACATGCCTACATTATATTGATGAACTGGA
Source organism: Triticum aestivum (assembly GCF_018294505.1). Lineage (NCBI taxonomy): Eukaryota > Viridiplantae > Streptophyta > Magnoliopsida > Poales > Poaceae > Triticum > Triticum aestivum. The sequence goes on from NC_057798.1 coordinate 148,160,584, forward strand.
GTTAGTTCTGTGTCACCCTATGTTATATCTATTACATGAGGAATCGCATCCGGCATAATTATCCATCACTGATCCATTGCCTACGAGATTTTCACATATTGTTCTTCCCTTATTTACTTTTCCGTTGCTACTGTTACAATTACTTCAAAAACCCCAAAACTATTATCTTTACTTTTGCCACCATTACTTTTATTATCATACTACTTTGCTACTAAATACTTTGCTACAGATACTAAGTTATCCAGGTGTGCTTGAATTGACAACTCAACTGCTAATACTCAAGAATATTCTTTGGCTCCCCTTGTGTCGAATCAATAAATTTGGGTTGAATACTTTACCCTCGAAAGCTGTTGCGTTCCCCTACACTTGTGGGTTATCAAGACTAATTTCTGGCACCGTTGCCGGGGAAGCATAGCTCTATTCTCTGAGTCACTTGGGATTTATATCTGTTGATCACTATGAAGAACTTGAAAGACGACATAACCAAGATTTTGCCCTCAACTACGAGGGGAGGTAAGGAACTGCCATCTAGCTCTGCACTAGATTCTCCTTCCGTTATTAGTAAGCTTGCGACACCTAAACCTGCTACTGCTATGAATTCTGATATGTCGCATGTTATTGATGATGCCACTTCTACTATGCATGATACTTATGATGAAACTACTTCTGTGCGTGATACTACTTTTCCATTAGGTGAATTTCTTGATGAACAACTTGCTAGGGTTAGAGGGAACGAAATTATTGAAGATGCTATTATTGATGATAGTGATGATGAAAATTCTCCCAATGATTATGAATTACCTGTTGTTCCTGAGGGTTATGTTATGAATGAAGAAGCTGCTAGAGCTATCTTTGCTTGCAATGATAGATATGATCTTAAGAAATTATTGCTAAATGGAAGCAGCAGTCTCTTAATGCTAGAATGAAACCTGACCCTTCTTTTGCTACTTCACCTATCTGTGTTACTGATAAGGATTATGAATTCTCTGTTGATCCTGAGATTATTACTTTAGTTGAATCTGATCCTTTTTATGGCCTTGAATCTGAAACTGTTGTGGCACATCTTACCAAGTTGAATGATATAGCTACCCTGTTTACTAATGATGAGAAGTCTTGCTATTATTATATCCTTAAGATATTTCCGTTCTCATTAAACGGTGATGCTAGGACTTGGTATAATTCTCTTGCTCCTGGTTGTGTGCGTAGTCCCCAGGATATGATTTATTACTTCTCTGCTAAATATTTCCCTGCACATAAGAAACAAGCTGCCTTGCGGGAAATATATAATTTTGTGCAAATCAAAGAAGAGAGTCTCCCACAAGCTTGGGGGAGGCTTCTCCGGTTACTTAATGCTTTGCCTGATCATCCTCTTAAGAAAACTGAAATACTAGATATCTTTTATAATGGACTAACCGATGCTTCCAAGGACTACTTGGATAGTTGTGCTGGTTGTGTTTTCAGGGAAAGTACAGTTGAAGAAGTTGAATTACTATTAAATAATATGTTGACTAATGAAAATAATTGGACTCTTCCCGAGCCAATTCCTGAGGCAATTCCTGAACCAATTGAGCCAACTCCTGAGCCTATTCCTAAACCCACTCCGAAGAAGAGGGGTGTTTTATTTCTCAGTCCTGAAGATATGCAAGAGGCAAAGAAATCGATGAAAGAAAAAGGTATAAAAGCTGAAGATGTTAAGAATTTACCACCTATTGAACAAGTACATGGTCTTAATACACCACTTGTTGAAGAACCATATTGTCTTGATAACCCGACACAGGTAGTAAAGGTAAATTCTCTCTATAGATATGATAAAGTTGAAATCCCCTCTACTAAATTTCATAGCCCATGCTTAGATGAATTTGATGAATTTATGGCTAGACAAGAAAGTTTTAATACTTATGTTGGTAGAGAGTTAAAGAATAATGCTTTCGAGATATGACGTGTGAGCGATAACAGGGCTAGAGTTAAAGGTGAACTCAAACTCATTAGCAAATATACCTCTATGGTTGCTGTAAGGGCATGTTTATCCCTAAGGTGTTTTGGTGATTGATGACAATGCTTTTGCAGACTAATCGTGTGCCTTGAGTATTTCAGTTGCTTCGTCGTTAGGCACAAGACGGTTTGTTACCCCTCGAAGACTATTGAAGATGGTTGTGTTCTACGTCTGTTTTGGTGGATTTGAGTTGTAGGATAGCCGTTCTTTTAAGAGGGGGTCCGTTGTGGAAAGGTTTGGGTGGAATCATCACGTACACGCTTCTTCCTTTACCCCGCCTTTCCCTTTGCGCTTTGGAGCATCCTCCATTATCTCCTCTTCTGTGCAAAAAGAAGGATTCCTTAGTGCTTCTAGTTGAGGCATGCGGTAGTACTGCTCCAAGGAGCGGTAGTACCACAGGACCCTGCGGTAGTACCGCAAGCCCTCGCGGTAGTACCGTAGGCGTCCACGGTAGTACCACTCCTATGGAGCAGTAGTACCGTGGCCTCCGGCCAGGCTCAGCCTCTCTTGCGGTTGTAGGGGCGGATGTAATTTTTTACATCCGCGCCCTACGCGGTAGTACCGCCCTATGTGCGCGGTAGTACCGTGAGTCCTGATCCGGCTCAGTAGCACGAGCGAAAGTAGGGACGGATGTAATTTTTTACATCCGCTCCCTGCGCGGTAGTACCACAAGACAGACGCGGTAGTACCGTGTCGGGATTTTGCACCGTTCGATTTTCAGCGGAAGTAGACACGGATGTAATTTTATTCATCCGTGCTCTTCCTAGCCTTGTCCATCCTGGCCTTGCGGTAGTACCGCAAGGGGGAGCGGTAGTACCGCGTCTGCTGCAGTACCGCTCTAAGCCTTGGCGGCTCTGGCCTCGACTAGCCCCTGCCGCTACAGTGGTAGTACCGCGGCACTTCACGGTAGTACCGTAAGCACCTGTGTTAGTACCGCTTGTCTGGAGCGGTAGTACCGCAGGTCGCAGGCTGAGTAAGTGGATAACGGTTGGATCCTTCTCTCCACTATACAAGGGGTGTCTTCTTCCTCTAGTTGACTACCTCTTCCATCCCTAAGCTCCATTGTTGCTCCAAGCTCCATTTTCGCCTGATCTCTCTCCCTAGCCAATCAAACTTGTTGATTTTCTCGGGATTGGTTGAGAAGGCCCCAATCTACACTTCCACCAAGAGAAATTTGATCCCCCCCAATAATCCCTAGCGGATCTTGTTACTCTTGGGTGTTTGAGCATCCTAGATAGTTGAGGTCACCTCAGAGCCATAGTCCATTATGGTGAAGCTTCGTGGTGTCGTTGGGAGCCTCCAATTAAGTTGTGGAGATTGCCCCAACCTTGTTTGTAAAGGTTCGGTCACCGCCTTCAAGGGCACTGCTACGTCTTGAGCTTGCGTTGGTTTTCCTTGAAGAGGAAAGGGTGATGCAGCAATAGTAGCGTAAGTATTTCCCTCAATTTTTCAGAACCAAGGTATCAATCCAGTAGGAGGCTCCTCAAAAGTCCCACGCACCTACACAAACAAACAAAGAACTCGCAACCAACGCAATAAAGGGGTTGTCAGTCCCTTCACGGCCACTTGCGAAAGTGAGATCTAATAAAGATAGTAAGATAATATAAATATATTTTTGGTATTTTATAATATAGATGCAAAAAGTAAAGATGCAAATAAAAGTAGATTGGAAGCAAAAATGATAAGAGGTAGACCCGGGGGCCATAGGTTTCACTAGTGGCTTCTCTCAAGATAGCATAAGTATTACGGTGGGTGAACAAATTACTGTCGAGCAATTGATAGAAAAGCGAATAATTATGAGATTATCTAGGCATGATCATGTATATAGGCATCATTTCCGCAACAAGTAGACCGACTCCTGCCTGCATCTACTACTATTACTCCACACATCGACCGACTCCTGCCTGCATCTAGAGTATTAAGTTCATAAGAACAGAGCAACGCATTAAGCAAGATGACATGATGTAGAGGGATAAACTCAAGCAATATGATTTAAACCCCATCTTGTTATCCTCGATGGCAACAATACAATAGGTGCCTTGGAACCCTTTCTATCACTGGGTAAGGACACCGCAAGATTGAACCCAAAGCTATGCACTTCTCCCATGGCAAGAAAGATCAATCTAGTAGGCCAAACCAAACTTATAATTCGAAGAGACTTGCAACGATAACTCAATCATACATAAAAGAATCCAGAGAAGATTCAAATATTATTCATAGATAAACTTGATCATAAACCCACAATTCATCGGATCTCGACAAACACACCGCAAAAAGAGTTTACATCGAATAGATCTCCACAAGAGAGGGGGAGAACATTGTATTGAGGTCCAAAAAGAGAGAACAATCCATCTAGCTAATAACTATGGACCCGTAGGTCTGTGGTAAACTACTCACAACTCATCGGAGGGGCAAGGATGTTGACGTAGAATCTCCCCGTGGTTGATTCTCCCTCCGGCAGAGTGCCGACGAAGGCTCCAAGATGAGATATCACGGATACAGAAGGTTACGGTGGTGGAAATTGTGTTTCGTCCGCTCCCTGGATGTTTTCGGGGTACGTAGGCTTATATAGGAGGAAGAAGTACGTCGGTGGACGCCCGAGGGGCCCACGAGACTGGGGGCATACCCTATAGGGGGGGCGCCCTCCTATCTCGTAGAAGCTTCGGTTGCTTCTTGACTTGCACTCCAAGTCCTCTGGATCACGTTCGTTCAAAAAATCACGCTCCCGAAGGTTTCATTCCGTTTGGACTCCGTTTGATATTCCTTTTCTTCGAAATACTGAAATAGGCAAAAAACAACAATACGGGCTGGGCCTCCGGTTAGTAGGTTAGTCCCAAAAATGATATAATAGCATGGAACAATCAAAAATTATAGATACGTTGGAGACATATCAAGCATCCCCAAGCTTAATTCCTGCTCGTCCTCGAGTAGGTAAATGATAAAAAGAGAATTTTTGATGTGGAATGCACCTAGCATAAATCTAAATGTAATTTTATTTATTGTGGCATGAATGTTCATATCCAAATGATTCAAAATAAAAGTTCATATTGATAAAAGAAAGAGTAACACTTCAAGCATACTAATCAAAGTAATCATGTCTTCTCAAAATAACATGGCAAAAGAAAGTTCATCCCTACAAAATCATATGGTTAGGTTGTGCTTCATTTTCGTCACACAAAGATGTTCCCAACTTCTATTCCCCCGATGACAAGCCAAGCAATTGTTTCATACTTAAATTATCTCAAACTTTTTCAACCTTCACGCAATACATGAGCGTGAGCCATGGATATAGCACTATGGGTGGAATAGAATATGATGATGGGGATTGTGTGGAGAAGACAAAAAAGGAGAAAGTCTCACATTGACGAGGATAATCAACGGGCTATGGAGATACCCATCAATTGATGTCAACATGAGGAGTAGGGATTGCCATGCAACGGATGCACTAGAGCTATGAATGAATGCTCAACAAAAGAAAACTAGTGGGTGTGCATCCAACTTGCTTGCTCACGAAGACCTAGGGCATTTGAGGAAGCCCATCGTAGGAATATACAAGCCAAGTTCTATAATGAAAAATTGCCACTAGTATGAAAAAGACAACTTATGAGACTCACTATATGAAAAACATGGTGCTACTTTGAAGCACAATATATGAGACTCACTACATGAAGAGCAAGGTGCTATTTTGAAGCACAAGTGTGGAAAAAGAGATAGTAACATTGCCCTTTTTATTTATTTCTTTTTTATTCTTTTTTCTTTTTTCTTCTTTTTTGGGCCTTTCTTTTTTTCTTTTGGCCTTTCTTCTTTTTTTTTCCTTTTTTTTTCTTTGAGCAGTGCTCTAATAATGATGATCATCACACTTCTATTGATTACAACATATGAATTACAACTCGAAACTAGAACAAGATATGACTCTATATGAATGCCTCCGGCGGTGTACCGGGATGGTGCAATGAATCAAGAGTGACATGTATGAAAAGTAATGCATGGTGTCTTTGCCACAAATACGATGTCAACTTCATGATCATGCAATGGCAATATGACAAAAGTAAAGTATATCATGAGGATGATGAACGGAACGGTGGAAAGTTGCATGGCAATATATCTCGGAATGGCTATGGAAATGCCATAATAGGTAGGTATGGTGGCTGTTTTGAGGAAGATATAAGGAGGTTTATGTGTGATAGAGCGTATCATATCACGGGGTTTGGATGCACCGGCGAAGCTTGCACCAACTCTCAAGGTGAGAAAGGGCAATGCACGGTACCGAAGAGGCTAGCAAAGGCGGAAAGGTAAAAGTGCGTATAATCCATGGACTCAACATTAGTCAAAACAACTCATATACTTATTGCAAAAATTTAGAAGTCATCAAAAATCAAGTACTACGTGCATGCTCCTAGGGGGATAGATTGGTAGGAAAAGACCATCGCTCGTCCCCGACCGCCACTCATAAGGATGCACAAGCCAGGTACACTTCATGTTTCAAATTTGTTACACAACTTTAACCATACGTGCATGCTAGGGGACTTGCTAACTTCAACACAAGCATTTTTGAATTGATAATCACCCAACTAGCATGACTTTAATATCACTACCTCCATATCTCAAAACAATTATCAAGTATCAAATTGACCATAGCATCCAATTCACTTCCTATGATAGTCTTTATTATACCCAACTTGGATGCCTACCATTCTAGGACCAATTTTATAACCATAGCAAATACAATTCTGTTCTAAAAGACTCTCAAAAAGATATAAGTGAAGCACGAGAGACTAGCAATTTCTACAAAAATAAGTCACCACCGTGCTCTAAAAGATATAAGTGAAGCACTAGAACAAAAACTATCAAGCTCAAAAGATATAAGTGAAGCACATAGAGTATTCTAGCAAATTCTAATCAAATAGGCTTCTCCCAAAAGGTGTGTACAGCAAGGATGATTGTGGTAAACTAAAAAATCAAAGACTAATATAATACACGACGCTCCAAGCAAAACACATATCATGTGGCGAATAAAAATATAGCTCCAAGTAAAGTTACCAATGAACGAAGACGAAAGAGGGGATGCCTTCCCGGGGCATCCCCAAGCTTAGGATTTTGGCTGTTCTTGAATATCTTGGGGTGCCTTGGGCATCCCCAAGCTTAGGCTCTTGCCACTCCTTATTCCATAGTCCATAAAAGCTTTACCCAAAACTTGAAAACTTCACAACACAAAACTCAACAGGAAATCTTATAAGCTCCGTTAGTGAAAGAAAACAAAACCACCACATAAGGTACTGTAATGAACTCATTATTTATTTATTTTGGTGTTAAACCTACTGTATTCAAACTTCTCTATGGTTTATAAACTAATTTACTAGCCATAGATGCATCGAAATAAGCAAACAACAACGAAAAACAGAATCTGTCAAAAACAGAACAGTCTGTAGAAATCTGTAACTAATGCAAACTTCTGGAAATCTAAAAATCCTACCAAAATAGGAAGTCCTGGACAATTTGTTTATTTATCAGCAGAAAAATGAATCAACGCAAAAGCACGTTTCTTTGATTTAACAAAACTAAATTCGTGCGCACAAAGTGTCTGTTTTTCAGCAGAATCAAATCAACTATCATCATAGGTTATCCTATAGGTTCTACTTGGCACAAACACTAATTAAAAGATAAAAACACATCTAAACAGAATGTAGATGCAAGAATTATTACTAAACAGGAGCAAAAACAAAAAAAACATAAAGAAAATTGGGTTGCCTCCCAACTAGCGCTATCGTTTAACAGCCCTAGCTAGGCATAAAAGCGAAGATAGATCTAACGAGTGCCATCTTTGGCACTAAATTCATAAGTAGCCCGCATGATAGATTCATAAGGTAATTTGACATTCTTTCTTGAAAAGTGCTCCATGCCTTTCTTTAATGGAAATTGGAATCTAATGTTCCCTTCCTTCATATCAATAATCGCGCCAATTGTTCTAAGGAAAGGTCTACCAAGAATAATAGGGCAAGAAAGATTGCAATCTATATCAAGAACGATAAAATCTACGGGCACCAAATTTCTATTTGCAACATTGATAACATCATTGATCCTTCCCACTGGCTTTTAAATGGTGGAATCCGCAAGGTGCAAATTTAAAGAGCAATCATCAAGATCATGGAAACCTAGAATATCACATAAAGTTTTCGGAATCGTGGAAACACTAGCACCCAAATCACACAAAGGAAAACACTCATGATCTTTATTTCTAATCTTTATAGTAGGTTCCCACTCATCATTAAGTTTTGTAGGTATAGAAACTTCCAAATTAAGTTTTTCATCATAAGATTGCATCAAGGCATCAACGATATGTTTGGTAAAAGATTTATTTTGACTGTAAGCATGAGGAGAATTAACAACGGATTGCAACAAGGAAATACAACCTTATAAAGAACAATTATCATAATCAAAATCCTTGAAATCCAAGATAGTGGGTTCAATGCTATTTAAAGTTGTGACCTCTCCAATCCCACTTTTACCAAATTTAGCATCAAAATCTAAAAACTCCGAATTCTTGGGACGCCTTCTAGGTAAAGTTGACTCATCATCAGTCCCATAATTATCAAGATTCATATTGCAAAACATAGATCTAATAGGAGACACATCAATAACTTTAAGATCCTCATCATTATTTTCACAGAAACTAGAAGAACACGCCTTTACAAAGCAATCTAAGCACGCAATCTAGCGGTTCTTTCCTTGCACTCATCAATGGAAATTCTCATTGCTTTGAGAGACTCATTGGTATCATGCTTAGGAGGAGAAGATGTAAGTTTAAGAGAATCAACATCAAGCGAAAGCCTATCAACGTTCTTAGCCAAATCATCAACTTTGAGTAATTTTTCTTCAAGAAAAGTGTCGTGGATTTGTCACGACAGATGTCCTTAGTGTTAGGACTTAGTCGCGAGGCCAACGCATCTATGTGGTAGCTTGAGAGGGGTTGAGTGGGACGAGAGACGCAGGGCGGATCAACACGCAAGACAAGGATTTAGACAGCTTCGGGCCCCGGGAAACATCATCCGGTAATAGCCCTACATGCTGTTTGAGGCTAGGTCTCATTATCATCACGAGGGAGTCGCCGTAAACCGGCTCTCCTTTTTGTGTCTAGCCCTAAGATTGTTTCTTCTTGCTTGTAGCTTGTCCCTCTTTGGGGAGCCCTGCCCCTCCTTATATATGTTGAAGGGGCGGTTTACATGTGGAGTCCTATTAGGATTAGGACTAGTCTCCCTTCTAATACAAACCGGATACAAGTCCTGGTCTTAACTCCTTGTAAGGTAAATATTCCTCATGCCTTTCCTCTTAAACCGGCCCACAATAGTTGAACCGGCCTTCATGAACCGCCAGACGGGCCACCGGGTCTTGTCGCTCCTCTGACCCGTCCGTCGGGTCACCAGTGAGTCATAATGACCAGGTGGGTTGCATGTAAACCGCCAGGTTAGGGCGGGTCGCCAGTGAATCGCCAAGTGCTAGTCGGATCTCAGTAAACCGCCAAGTCCGGCCGGGTTATACTTCCGGCCGGTTTACGCCGCGGGGTATATCCCCGACATTAGCCCCCAGTTTAATTTGGATTTGTCCATGTTAAACTGATCTGCAACATAAACACAAGAACAAGTTTGGCGGGTTGTGCTCCGGGTTAAGAATTCTTGTAGACCGACACCTGATCATCCTTAAATCCTTGTCATTTCCTCCTTTTAGAAAATCCAAGTCAATAGACCAGCTTCATAATCAATTTGCTCGCAGAAAAAATATTGTAAATAAAGAATCCATTTGAATTGTCCTTCAATGCTCTGACTTGACAAAAATATTAGTCTCTGAAATATTCAACTGATATCCGGCCGGCTTGAAAATGTAAAACTTGCCGGTTTATGATTACCACCATTGTCTGGTTATAAAAACTGATAATTCCGGGTTATGATTGTTCCCAACACCGGTTCATCATTGTTGCTAATGCCGGTTCATGATTATTGATGACGCCGGGTTACAGACACAGGGTCATAATGATTGGTGACGCCGGGTTAATCCAGTTTGCTCAAAATAGAGAATTTGAAAATAGTTCTTCGATAATAATATAATACCTGTAGCCCCCAAGTCTTGAGCAGAACAAAGTGATGGCTTAAGACTTGCTTCAATATAAATACTGCCACTTAAGAAGAAATCCATGTTGTTCATCCCAGTGACTAGTAAAAACTGAATACTCCATACTATGTAGCCCCCAAGTGCCGGGTTATCATGCTTACAGCAACCTGGGACTTGCAATTGTCTTATACTCATAAAAACTTCAACCAGTGTAGCCCCCAAGAGCCGGGTCATTATGCAATAATGAGCAGGGACTTTGTAGGTATAATCATGTAGATTTGAGCAATGATGTGTAGCCCCCAAGGGCCGGCTCAGTAAGATAATATTGAGCTGGGACTTTAATATATACTTCAATGAAAATAACATCATATGATGTAACCCTCATCATGGGACTTGAATCCACGTCCACAAGGTTAAGAGCCTTGTGCTTTACCAACTGAGCAGTGGACTCTTCAATATAATGAATAAAAAGCTTTGTACCTTCAACTGTTGACAGGAGCAATTGGTAGCCCCCAAGGGCCGACTCATTATAATGTGATGAGTCGGGTCTTCAATAATATGAGCAGAAAATTACTTTGCATTAGCCCCCAAGTGTCATGGTGCATGCTTGCAGCGACATGAGACTTGCATGTAATCTCAATTTGAATAATGTAGCCCCCAAGTGCCGGGTCGTGAGCCTGCAGCGACTCGGGACTATTCCTTCCATTGTAGAATAAATCATATCCTTTGATAAAATAATAACTGTTGCGCTAAAGCGACTTTGAAAACTCAATAATACCGGTTACTAATAACCATAAAAATCCAGCCATGTTGGCTATTCAAGATAATATAATCCGGTATGAAAAATTCATCCAATATCATAATGAAAATTCAGCCAAATTTGGCTATTTGAATAATATAACCCAATCATTTATAAGCGCATGATTCCAATGGCGCAATCCAAATATATACTGGCGACGTATAGTCCAAAGCCAGGCCGGTTTAATAAACTCCGAATAATTTCCTATCATATACTGGCGACTTATCGTCTTAAAGCCAGGCCGGTTTAATAAACACCAGATAATTTATCATCATGCTTTATTCAACTTGTCTCTTCATATAACAAGTTTAAAGTGTCCTGGCGGTTTACCGCCGGACGGGTCATAATGCCCAACATATAACCCAGGTTTATAACCAAGGCTGCACTTAAGAATAATCAATGAAAAATATCATACCTGTGATATTGAATCACATCATTGGTTTACCAATTTTTGTAGTAAGAGTGATAACCCCAATCTTGAGTAATGATAACTCCTTTCATCATGTGCCGGCTGATGATAAACCGTACCGGGTTGTGATAAACACCGGTTTAACCATATATAATACTGGCGACTCGTAGTCAAACCAGACCGGGCTGATAGTCTCCGGATTATAACTTGATCCTGTATTGACAACTTGTAATTGAAAGTCAAGCCGGGTTGATAAACACCGGTTTACTCCATAATAGGATGGTAACAGAAAATCAAACCGGGCAGATGGCCTCCGGATTAAGATTTGACCGTGTTCCGTCAATTTGTAATTGACAGTTGAACCGGATTAAAACATTGTCGGTTTAAAAAACGCAACAAAAATCAAATAACAGTTATGAAAAAATATGGAAGCAAAGGCAATGATAAGACCATTTGCAAAAAGAGGCTTTACTGAGCCGATCAGATGGTGTTACCATGGTCGGACACGACCAAGCTCCCAATAAGGTGTAGCTATGGTTCAAGTCAGCCAGGTCCCCAAATGATTCGTGGCATATATGCCAGATCAAGAGGCGTGGCAATGGTTCGGGTTCGACCAAGCCCCCAAGTGATTTTGTGGCCTTAGGCCGACCAAGAGGCGTGACTGGTTCAGACTTGACCATGTCCCCAAGTGATCTGGTGGCTGTCTCCTATCAAAAGGTGTCGCGTTGGTTCGGACACGACCAAGGCCCCCAGTGATGTTATGGCACTAGGCCGATCAAGAGGCGTGGCTATGGTTCGGATACGACCAAGCCCCCAAGTGACCAATAATATGATAAGCCAATAAGGCATGATACCCATGTTTGGACCGCGCATCATGGCAGCAAGTCTTCTTTGGCACCCTTTAACTTTTTGCAAGAGATAAATCCTTCTTGAACCGGGATTTTGAACCGGATATTGAGAGCTTCAAGGATTTGTGGGAGACATCTTTCCCTTGAACCGGATTGTAAACCGGAATCTTCATTTTCAGCCGGAAATTTTCTGATGGCCTTTCAACTCGAACTTGTGAGAAGTTAATTCCTTTTTGAACCGGACATTTTTAAACCGGATTTGAGAGTTTGAGAGCTTTGTGGGAGAATATATTTCCCTTGAACCGGATTGTAAACTGGATACTTGAGAGCTTCAGTGAGACTGACTTCCCTTGAGCCGGATTTTAAACCGGAATCCTTTCTGATGATCCGGAACTTCTTCACTGAGCCGGGATTTTGTAACTGTTATATACTTTCTAAGACGGAAATTTTCCGACAGTCTTTAAATTTTCATAACAGTAGCCTCCGGGACCGGGTTATCTTTCCCTCCATCGTCCTGGGTTTTTAACTTTGCTGAAACTGGCAAGATTTGCTGAGTTATATCATCGTAGCCCCCAAGTCTCAAACGTGACTCGAGGAGTTGGCTTGAGATTCTCCATGTTCGACCGTGATATAAACCGGCATAACTTGTATATCATTGGTGTTGATAGCACGATGTGAATCCACAGAAGGTTGTGATGACTGCGGCGGGTTATAAATGATCCCGTATGAGCCATGTCAGCAACTCGGCCAATGGCTCCTTCCAACTGGCGATTTGAAGTTAACCAAACTATAGTGGCGGCGGCTTGTGCGCCTGCCCATTGAATCATCCGGTGTAGACGGCGGTTGATAGTATATGACAATTTGTCTCCATTTTGAAAGAAAACCGGGCTACCCCAGCTGTGACTTGCTCATGCAGACAGGTGCGGCCTGGTATGTTGATGTAAACCAGGCCGTGAGAAATGGACAGAAAAGATGACCTCAGCATCATAGGCGGCTCAAACAGATGAACCGGCCGCGGTGTTGTAAACCAGCGCGGACGGGCGAGTTAACCACGCCGTTTTGATATAGTGAACAACTGTCCTGCATCAACAATATTGCAGACCAAGGCAAAGATAAACTGCTCTTTGACAAAAAATAATATGTGCCAATAAAATATATTTTAGATGAATATCACCTAATGTGCCAGGCCGAAAATAATCCGCCATGAAATTGATGATCGCTAGGTGGATTTGAAGTCGCTCACGGGTGAACCGTCCGCGGCGGTAAACCGGTGCGGACGGGTGAGTCGGCCATGATGTCTGTAAGCTGGCGCGGACATGCAAGTTGTCCGTGGCGTTTGTAAAGCGGTGCGGACGGGCAAGTCGGCCGGCGCATTCACGTAAACCGGACCGCGATACGCGTGTCCGTGAAGCTGCACGGCACAGCCGAACGTGCCTCCATGGTGTAACCCCCTTTTTCTTTTAACAGCCGTCCTGCATAAAATTTATTAAAAGACAGAGTAATTGTTCTCAAAAGAATTGATACGTACTAAAAATACTGAGAACAGATAGCACCTGACTTATTTTCCGGATGAACACAGGTACTGGTATTGGATAATGTTGGTCATAGTCCAAAGCAGGTGTACATTGCGATCTGATGTAATATTGCTTTGTATATGTCTCGATATCCAGACCGGAATAGCAGATTTCGAAGTCTGTGCTATCTTTAGTATTCAAGTCTAGCACTCGATCATGTAGTCTTCTTATCTCCATCTTAAACCGGCCAGACAAATAATAGCAACAAAGCTTCACCAGTATAATGGAGTAATTGATTCATCACTTTGACTGGTCTCGTCCTTCACGTGATGGAGGATGGTCCTTTGTGGGAATTGTGCCATTGTGCTTTTCAATGTAGCACTAGTAGTAAGCCTTTGGAGAAAAAACATGGCATGCAAAATACAAATGCTGCTAATCTTGATCCTTTTGCAGCCTTTTGTCATATGGTGGACTTGAACAGACTGATAACATTTATTTACCAAACAGAGTCTCAGGCCTCGACGTAGCTGACCAGTCCAGATCAATCAAATCTTGTAGGTTGAATAAATAAGAGCTTTTGACTCCTTCCAACCGGCTCTACACTTCCTTTTTCTTGTGCATATTGACGAGGCTGACTGCTGACGCGGAGCTACGTGCAAAGACGACGGTGACTCGGAGTGGTCACAGTTTAATATTCTCAGGCGCGTCTAATCAGCATAAAGAACAAGAACCAAGGAAAAAAGAAAAAGGTCCTGGCGATTTAGATTCTTGTGCAGGCTGGTCCAGACGATCTTCCGTGTGAACCCAGGATTTGCGGCCGCTGAGAGCTGTCCACGGTTTAGCAAAGAACGAGGTCAAGACAAGGTCCAGGTCGCGGTCGGTTTTGACTTTCATGCTTCCTTATCTCAGGCGTGGCTTGCATCTGTTGATGTTTTTTTTTCTTTGTCTGATCACATCTCCTTTGGTCTTGGTATTTGCTCCTGGCGCCTTGCAGCAAAACATCAAGATCGATTTGGCATAGATTTCTTAATTGTACAGGGAACAAATGCCTGTCAGTTTCGGCGGATCGTAGGACGGCGGCAGCGAACACACATAAGCCCGGCGATCCGATGAACCTTACCAGTTCTGCCCGAAGTTACCCCATGCCGGGTTATCCTGCGAGCCTCTTCTTCATCTAATCAACCGCGAGCTTCTCGATCCATATGAAAGATCCCTTCAAGAACTCCACACCACCGTGCGCAGGCCCCACGGTGGGCGCCAACTGTCGTGGATTTGTCACGGCAGATGTCCTTAGTGTTAGGACTTAGTCGCGAGGCCAACGCATCCATGTGGTAGCTTGAGAGGGGTTGAGTGGGACGAGAGACGCAGGGCGGATCAACACGCAAGACAAGGATTTAGACAGCTTCAGGCCCCGGGAAACATCATCCGGTAATAGCCCTACATGCTGTTTGAGGCTAGGTCTCATTATCATCACGAGGGAGTCGCCGTAAACCGGCTCTCCTTTTTGTGTCTAGCCCTAAGATTGTTTCTTCTTGCTTGTAGCTTGTCCCTCTTTGGGGAGCCCTGCCCCTCCTTATATATGTTGAAGGGGCGGTTTACATGTGGAGTCCTATTAGGATTAGGACTAGTCTCCCTTCTAATACAAACCGGATACAAGTCCTGGTCTTAACTCCTTGTAAGGTAAATATTCCTCATGCCTTTCCTCTTAAACCGGCCCACAATAGTTGAACCGGCCTTCATGAACCGCCAGACGGGCCACCGGGTCTTGTCGCTCCTCTGACCCGTCCGCCGGGTCACCAGTGAGTCATAATGACCAGGTGGGTTGCTTGTAAACCGCCAGGTCAGGGCGGGTCGCCAGTGAATCGCCAAGTGCTAGCCGGATCTCAGTAAACCGCCAAGTCCGGCCGGGTTATACTTCCGGCCGGTTTACGCCGCGGGGTATATCCCCGACACAAAGCATTAAAATTCTTTTGAGAAATCATAAATTCTTTTACACTATTCTCAAAATCAGAGGGCATCGTATTAAAATTACCATAAGCATTATTGTAGGAATTTCCATAATTATTAGAGGAATTACTAGGGAACGGTCTAGCATTAAAGTTTCCTCTATAAGCATTGTTTCCAAAACTATTCCTACCAACAAAAGTCACATCCATAGATTCATTATTATTCTCAATCAAAGAATACAAAGGCATATCATTGGGATCAAGAGGAGTATTTTTAGTAGCAAACAACTTCATAAGTTCATCTATCTTTCCACTCAAAACATTGATTTCTTCTATAGCATGCACTTTTTTACTAGAAGATCTTTCGGTGTGCCATTGAGAATAATTAGCCATAATATTATCAAGAAGTTTTGTAGCATCTCCTAACGTGATTTCCATAAATGTGCCTCCTGCGGCCGAGTCTAAGAGATTTCTAGAAGCAAAGTTCAAACCGACATAAAATTTTTGTATGATCATCCATAAATTCAAACCATGAGTAGGGCAATTACGAAGCATCAATTTCATTCTTTCCCAAGATTGGGCAACATGCTCATGATCAAGTTGTTTAAAATTCATAATATCAATCCTAAGAGTGATAATCTTAGCAGGAGGAAAATATTTAGAGATAAAAGCATCTTTGCACTTGTTCCAAGAATCAATACTATTTTTAGGCAAAGATGAAAACCAAACTTTAGCACGATCTCTAAGTGAAAACGGAAATAACTTCAATTTGACAATATTGTTATCCGTATCTTTCTTCTTTTGCATATCACACAAATCAACAAAGTGGTTTAGATGAGTAGCGGCATCTTCACTAGGAAGGTCGTCGAATTGATCTTTCATAACAAGATTCAGCAAAGCAGTATTGATTTCACAAGACTCAACATCATTAAGAGGAGCAATCGGAGTACTAAGGAAATCATTATTATTGCTATTTGAGAAATCACACAATTTGGTATTATCTTGCGCCATGGCAACAAGTAATCCAACACACAAGCAAATAGAAAAAGGCAAGCGAAAAAGAGAGGAGGAGATTGGGAAAGAGAGGGCAAATAAAACGGTAAGGGTGAAGTAGGGGAGAGGAAAACGAGAACCAAATGCAAATAATGTAAATGCGAGGGAGATGAGTTTGTGATGGGTACTTGGTATGTCTTGACTTGAGCGAAGACCTCCCCGGCAACAGCGCCAGAAATCCTTCTTGCTACGTCTTGAGCTTGTGTTGGTTTTCCTTGAAGAGGAAAGGGTGATGCAGCAATAGTAGCGTAAGTATTTCCCTCAGTTTTTGAGAACCAAGGAATCAATCCAGTAGGAGGCTCCTCAAAAGTCCCACGCACCTACAAAAATAAATGAAGAACTCGCAACCAATGCAATAAAGGGGTTGTCAATCCCTTCACGGCCACTTGCGAAAGTGAGATCTAATAAAGATAGTAAGATAAGATAAATATATTTTTGGTATTTTATAATATAGATGCAAAAAAGTAAATATGCAAATAAAAGTAGATTGGAAGCAAATATGATAAGAGATAGACCCGGGGGCCATAGGTTTCACTAGTGGCTTCTCTCAAGATAGCATAAGTATTACGGTGGGTGAACAAATTACTGTCGAGCAATTGATAGAAAAGCGAATAATTATGAGATTATCTAGGCATGATCATGTATATAGGCATCACATCCGCAACAAGTAGACCGACTCCTGCCTGCGTCTACTACTATTACTCCACACATCGACCGACTCCTGCCTGCATCTAGAGTATTAAGTTCATAAGAACAGAGCAACACATTAAGCAAGATGACATGATGTAGAGGGATAAACTCAAGCAATATGATATAAACCCCATCTTGTTATCCTCGATGGAAACAATACAATACGTGCCCTTTCTGTCACTAGGTAAGGACACCACAAGATTGAACCCAAAGCTAAGCACTTATCCCATGGCAAGAAAGATCAATCTAGTAGGCCAAACCAAACTGATAAGTCCAAGAGACTTGCAAAGATAACTCAATCATACATAAAAGAATTCAGAGAAGATTCAAATATTATTCATAGATAAACTTGATCATAAACCCACAATTCATCGGATCTCGACAAACACACCGCAAAAAGAGTTTACATCGAATAGATCTCCACAACAGAGGGGGAGAACATTGTATTGAGATCCAAAAAGAGAGAAGAAGCCATCTAGCTAATAACTATGGACCCGTAGGTCTGTGGTAAACTACTCACAACTCATCGGAGGGGCAAGGATGTTGATGTAGAAGCCCCCTGTGGTCGATTCCCCCTCTGGCAGAGTGCCGGCGAAGGATCCAAGGTGAGATCTCGCGGATACAGAAGGTTACGGTGGTGGAAATTGTGTTTCGTCCGCTCCCTGGATGATTTCAGGATACGTAGGCTTATATAGGAGGAAGAAGTACGTCGGTGGACGCCCGAGGGGCCCACGAGACAGGGGGCGCACGCTATAGGGGGGGCGCCCTCCTATCTCGTGGAAGATTCGGTTGCTTCTTGACTTGCACTCCAAGTCCTCTGGATCACGTTCGTTCCAAAAATCACGCTCCCGAAGGTTTCATTCCGTTTGGACTCTGTTTGATATTCTTTTTCTTCGAAATACTAAAATAGGCAAAAAAACAACAATACGGGCTGGGCCTCCGGTTAGTAGGTTAGTCCCAAAAATGATATAAATGTGTAAAATAAAGCCCATAAACATCCAAAAGGGGTAATATAATATCATGGAACAATCAAAAATTATAGATACGTTGGAGACGTATCAGGCACCAATAGTGGAATCATGACATCTCACATTGTGTGAGGCGTGAGGAGAATACGGTGGCCCTAGTGGCTTCTTGGGGAGCATGTGCCTCCACACCGCTCTAACGGAGACGTACTTCCCCTCAAAAGGAAGGAACTTTGGTAACACATCCTCGTCTCCACCGGCTCCACTCTTGGTTATCTCGCGCCTTTACTTTTGCAAGCTTACTTGTGTTATATCCCTTGCTTGCTTGTGTGCTTGTTGTTGTTGCATCATATAGGTTGTTCACCTAGTTGCATATCTAGACAACCTACTTTGTTGCAAAGTTTAATTTGGTAAAGAAAAGCTAAAAACTGTTAGTTGCCTATTCACCCCCCCTCTAGTCAACTATATCGATCCTTTCAATTGGTATCCGAGCCTCGTCTCTTTATTAAGGACTTTGCCGTCTGAAGAGTATGGTTGATACCGTAGACGGTGGGGAGGAGGAGCACTCCGGTGTGATTCCGATCTCGTCTACGGGTGATGGGGAAACCACGGTGTCCCATGAGGAATTCAATGTGGCCTTGGACACATTGAAAACCTCCATGACAACCACAGTTGAAAGCATGTTTAATAAATTCTTAGAAGGACTTAAACTACCTACCTCGCCGTGGGTGATCCCACTAACAAGGTGACGGATGCTAACTCCAACTTACGGAGGACCGATTCCCTCTACTCATTTAAATCATGCCGGTCCTCCTCCTAAGATTGTGAAAAATGAGGATTTTGATTCTTGGGTGTATCGCTTCAAGCGTCATTTAAATCATGTGAATACTAATCTTTGGAGAATCATTGAAGAAGGTTTCTATCCGCATGACCGAAGCAACTTCACCCCTAGAGAAGCAGTGGATAATCAATTCAATGAGAATGCTCTCTTCATCATCCAAGATGCTATCCTCCCCGAAGATATCCCTCATCTTCGACCCCATGCCATGGCCAAAGACGCATGGCAATGCGTTGTGTCTCTCTATCGGGGAAGTGTAAGCATTCAATGCTCCAACTATGAAGTGGTGCAAGATGAAGCCGATGAGTTTGCAATGAAAGAAGATGAAGAGCCTCGTGAGCTCTTTCGAAGAGTGACCAAACTCGCGGTCTCACTCCGAGATCATGGGAGCAAGGACACAGATGAAAATTGGATCAAGCGCAAGTTCCTCAAGGCCATGATGCCCTATAACAAGGCCATGTCCTCCGTTATTCGTCAAAGTCCGGACTTCCACTCCATGACCTCAAGTGAAGTGTTGGATGAGTTCGTTGCAATGAGTATCTTGGACAAGACCGTGGACAACGCGGTGCTCCGCTCTCAAAGGGCAAAGAAGCCCAACCTTGCCTTGAAGGCCAAGGTTATTGTAGAAGAAGAGGAAGAAGAGGAGGATGAGGATAGAAATCCCGAAGATATGAAATATGATTATCATGAGCACATGGCTCTTGCTTCAAGACAATTTTGGAGCAAGAAGAATTCAAGGCCCAATTTCAACAAGACCAACTCAAGTGGCTTCAAGGGCAAGCAACGAGTAAGAACTTGTTACAACTGTGGTAATGTGAGCCATTTCGTTGCGGATTGTCCTTACGAGAAGCGGGAAGACAATGGTGGAAAGCTCATCCAAAAAGACAAAGCCAAGTCATTCCCCAACAAGAAGAACTTCACCAAAAAGACTCCTACTCGAGGGTTGGTGGTTCAAGAAGAATACCGTGTGGATGACGATGATGATGAAGATAGTGAAGCGGTGGCCATGGCATCCGTTGCCATTGCCACAACTCCCCGGATGCCTCTCTTCGATTCACCCAACGATAACATCACCGCCAAGTGCCTCATGGCCAAAGCCTCTAACAAGGTAACCCCCAACATCAAAACCACAATCATTACTAATCCCTATTTGGCGGGTTGCATTGATGAACATGAGGGGTCTAATGAGGATGTGAATGAATTTGAGTCCTTTATGAGTAAGCTCAAGGGCAAATCCAAGAAGCACTTTGTTGCTCTCTTGGAACAACTTGGTGAAGCCAATGACATGATCGAGGCTCACGAAGAAACCATCTCTAAGATGGAAGGTCATAGTCGTGACTATGCCGATGAGATATTGGATCTCTCTAATGCTCTTGAGGAAGAGCATGGGCATCGTTTAGCTCTTGAGGAGTCACACAACGATGACCATGCTATGTTAGAGAAAGATCTTGATCATGCACTTGTTGTGTCTTGTGTGCTAACTTCTGAGAAGGCTAAACTTGGGGTTGATCATGCTAGACTCAAGGAGGAGTTTGATGTACTTGACAAGGCCCACAAGGTCTTGAAGGGTGCTCATGCTAATCTCAAGGAGTCTCATGCTCAACTCCAAGTTAAGCTAACCAAGGAAAAGGCCACTTTTCCTCATATGGTATTAATTGATAATGCATATGCCACTAACCCGTGTTGTGAGCATGTGCATCTTGTGGAGGAGAATGCCAAATTGAAGGATCAACTTGATAAAGGCCTCGTGTCATGCATTCAAGGTGAAAAGAACCTCAACGACCTTTTGAGCAATCAAAAGGAAGTTGTGGCCAAGGAAGATATTGGGTTTGCACCCAAGTCCAAGAACAAGAAGAAGAATGACAAGACCAAACGACCTCCTCCTCTCAAGCAAACCTTTGTGAAAGAGGGAGAGGGTGCTCCTAAGGATAAGAAGAACAATGTGAAGGGTGTTGATGTCAAAAAGGGCAAAACCACCTCCTCCTCCAACAAAGCCGGCGACTTTAACCCTTCATATGTGTTGTGCCGTGCTAGTGATGGGCATGTTTATGCTAAATTTGTTGGTTCTCCTTATGAGTACATTGAATGGTCTATTTGGGTTCCTAAGACCCTTGTTACTAACATCAAAGGACCCATTACTAAATGGGTACCTAAAACCAAGCATTGATCTCTTGTAGGTGTTTGCTTCCGGTGGGGGATCATGGTTGCTCGATAGTGGAGCAACAATCATATGGCCGGGAGCAAGGACTTGGTGGTGGACATGCACAAGATTCCTTCTATGCCCACCAATGTCGAGTGGGGTGATGCCTCATCTTCTAAGGTATTGGTTCTTGGCAAGGTGGTCATTTCTCATGATCTAACGACCGAGAAAGTCATGCTTGTTGAGTCCCTTGCATTCAATTTTCTTTCCGTTCGTCAACTTGCACTCATGGCCTTTGCCACTTTCTTTGATATTGATACCATGGCCCTCTTGTGGAGCAAGACTCTTAAAGTAGCCTTTGTTGGGCATGTCGAGAACAGTGTTTATGTGATAAACTTTTCGGAGCAACCCACTAAGACCGCGACATGCCTAATGGCTAAAGTTGATGTGGGATGGCTTTGGCATCGCCGCTTAGCCCATGTCAATATGAGATCTTTGCAAAGTCTTCTCAAGGGGGACCATGTCCGTGGACTAACAAATGTTAGTTTCGCCAAAGATCGTGCTTGCAGTGCTTGTATTGAAGGAAAGCTTCATGAGAAGGCTCACCCTCCCACGACCATCATCTACTCGAAGAGACCCTTGGAGCTCCTTCACATGGATCTCTTTGGGCCTCCATCCTTTGATAGTGTTGGAGGTAGAAAGTATTTCTTGGTGATTGTGGATGATTATTCAAGATATACTTGGGTATACTTCTTCAAGAGGAAGAGTGAGACTCAACAAACCGTCATCAACTTTGCAAATGAAGCTCAACGTCAACATGATGCAAAGATGTTGACAATAAGAAGTGACAACGGCACCGAGTTCAAGAACTACACCTTGGATGAGTTTCTTAGTGATGAGGGGATCAAGCATCAATATGCTACACCATATACCCCTCAACAAAATGGTGTCGCGGAGAGGAAGAACCGGACATTGATGGATGCGGCAAGGACCATGATGGCGGAGTTCAAGTCTCCATACAACTTTTGGGCTGAAGCCATCAACACAGCATGTCATGCATCCAATCGGCTCTATCTCCGCAAAGGCTTGAACAAGACTCCTTATGAAATACTCGCCGATAACAAGCCAAATATCAAGTACTTCCGGGTGTTCGGGTGTAAGTGTTTCATTCTCAAGAAAGGTGTTCGTTTGTCTAAATTTGAGGCTAGAGCTTATGAGGGCATATTTGTTGGTTATGCTACAAACTCTCATGCTTACCGTGTCCTCAACAAGTCCACCGGACTCATTGAGGAGACGTGTAACGTGGAGTTTGACGAAAATAACGGCTCCCAAGTGGAGCAAAGTGGTACTTGTGATGTAGGTGATGAAATTCCTCCCCAAGCCATAAGAAGAATGGGTATTGGTCATATTCTACCCATTGAGGAACCCCTTGTGGCCGAAGGAGAAGGACAATGCTCCACTCAAGTGGAGCCATCACCTCCCCAAGACCCACACGCTTCCGAAGAACAAAGTGAAGGCCCTCAACCTCGTGAACAAGACCAAGGGCAAGATCAACCTCAAGATGGTGGTGAACCACCAAATGATGCCCAAGGTCAAGTTCTCCCCCTCGAGCAAGTTCAAGATCATGAGCAAGCTCAAGATCTAGAACAAGCTCAAGACGGCGCTCAAGATAATCAAGTTAACCCTCCTCCTTCCACATCCGAGGAGGAATTAGAGCGTCGTGCCGCGAAGATTGCTTCCAAGCTCACCACCAAAGGTCATCTCATGGAGAATGTGGTTGGAAGCCTAAGAAAGGGGGTAAGCACTCGTAGACAATTAGCAAACTATTGTGAACATCACACGTTTGTCTCTTGTGTTGAACCCCAAAAGGTCTATGAGGCGCTCGAAGATCCGGATTGGCTCAATGCCATGCATGAAGAACTCAACAACTTCGAGTACAACAAGGTGTGGAGATTGGTGCCAAGGCCGTCGGGGAACCACAACGTCATTGGAACCAAGTGGATATTCAAGAACAAGCAAGATGCTCATGGGAACATCATTCGCAACAAGGCAAGATTGGTAGCACAAGGCTACTCCCAAGTCGAGGGTATCGACTACGGTGAAACCTTTGCTCCCGTTGCTCGCCTTGAATCCATTCGTTTGTTGATTGCTTATGCTTCCCATCACAACTTTAAGTTACAACAAATGGATGTGAAAAGTGCTTTTCTTAATGGTCCTATTAATGAGTTGGTTTATGTCAAGCAACCCCCCGGGTTCGAGGATCCCTACTTCCCGGATCATGTGTATCAACTCGATAAGGCACTCTATGGCCTTAAACAAGCCCCACGTGCGTGGTATGACCACCTTACCGAGTTGTTACAAGATCGTGGATTTGAGGTTGGGCAAATCGATCCCACTCTTTTTACTAAGAAGGTCAAAGGGGAGTTGTTTGTATGCCAACTATATGTTGATGATATTATCTTTGGTTCCCCTAACAAAGCTTTCAATGAGGAATTTGCCACTCTCATGACCTCTAAGTTCAAGATGTCTTCGATGGGAGAGTTGAAGTTCTTCCTTGGTTTTGATATCAAACAAAGAAGAGAAGGTACCTTCATCAACCAAGCCAAATAGACTCAAGACACGCTAAAAAGATTCAAGCTAAGTGATGTCAAGCCGGCTTCTACTCCAATGCCTACCAAGTGCCAACTTGACATTGATCCCAATGGTAAAGCGGTGGATCAAAAGGTATATCGCTCCATGATTGGCTCCTTGCTTTACCTTTGTGCATCTAGACCGGATATCATGTTGAGTGTGGGAATATGTGCACCATTTCAAGCCGCACCGAAGGAAAGCCACTATGTGGCGGTCAATCGAATCTTTCGATATTTGGCTCATACCCCAAACTTTGGCTTATGGTACCCAAGAGGAGCAAACTTCAAGCTTGCAGGATATACGGATTCCGATTGGGCGGGAGACAAAGTGGATAGGAAGTCCACTTCCGGAGGGTGCCAATTTCTTGGTTGCTCTTTGGTGATTTGGTCTTGCAAAAAGCAAAGTTGTGTGTCTCTCTCGTCCACCGAAGCGGAATATGTGGCGGCCGATAGTTGTTGTGCACAACTCTTATGGATGAGGCAAACTTTAAAGGAGTACGGTTTCATTTGTGACAAAGTGCCTCTTTGGTGTGATAATGAAAGTGCCATCAATATTTCTCTTAACCCGGTGCAACATTTCAAGACGAAGCATATTGAGATTCGGTATCACTTCATTCGGGATCACATTAGGCGAGGGGAGATCGAGCTCAAGTATGTCAACACTCATGATAACCTTGCAGATATTTTCACGAAGCCCTTGGATGAAGCAAGATTTCACGAGTTAAGGCATGAGCTAAATATCATTGATTCGAGCAACGTGACTTGAACCCTTGCACATCCCACCACACTCAACTTGTTGTCTAGTTTAGGTGTAGGCATGGACATAGGGGGAGTGTTGTTCTCTCAATGAACTCTTCCTCCCCCCATTATGCATAAATTGATCAACTCTTTCACATTAGCCATTTTTGATGGTACATGTGCTTCAAAGACGAGTTTTGGTCATGGGCCCAAGGATAATTCTTCGCGGTGCCATACCAATCAAGTCAAACATAGGTGGCTCCGGCCACCTCCCCCTCCTTGGAGAGGTTGTGTCTCGTTTTGGTCTTTGTTGCCTCTTGTTTGGTTGCCGTGTTTCGCTTGTTAGCTCGTTGGTGTGTGTGTTCTCTTGAAGGTTCCATGCAAAGTCGTTTTTCTTCCGTGCTTGAAACAACATTTTCTTGGGTTCACTGTACTACCGTGGTCTGCCATGGTACTACCGCAGGGCACGGTACTACCGCAACCAGCACGGCGGTAATTTTGTACTGCCACTGGTGGAGCAGTACTACCGCCCACGGCACGGTACTTCCGCCCGGGCGGTACTACCGCAATGAGTCGCGGTACTACCGTGACGTAGCAAGCGCGTGGGGGTTATGAGCGGGCAGGGGGAGTTCCGACTCCCCCATACCCATTCACTCCTTCTCCCCATGCTACCTCTCTCTCTCTCCTGCCCACGAACGGCGCCGGAGACCCACGCCGGATCTCCCTCTCCGGCTGCTCTCCTCAGATTCCGACCGGTGGGATCATTCCCCACCACTTCCTCTTGCCATGGACCAAGGTCTTTCCCCAAATCCCTCTCAATTTGGTTCGTTCTTTTGCTTCTAGGCTTTTGGTGAGATGGTAGTTGTTCTTGAGATTTTAGGCCAAATCTTTGCAAGAGTAGGATGGAGGAGAGTAGTAATGCGTAGAGTTTATACATAATATGTTGTCCCGTGGTAGATTTGATCGGTCGTAGTACCGCTTTGTCGTCATGGTAGTTCCCAGATTCATTTGTTGTTTCAGATCTGAAAACGCGCGGTACTACCGCACCTCCAGCGCGATACTACCGCGCCCGCGGTACTACCGTGATTTGGCACGACACTAATTTTTTAGTTCCGCGCAACCAAGCGGTACTGCAGTTGATGTCAAATCTATCGTGTGGCAATTATTATGTGCAAATTCTACTTGTTTCACTATTTTGCTGTGTTCTTTGCACTGGTCCTTCTCGCGTTTCTTGCGTGTCTATTTTGTGGTGTGTGTGGCTCAGGTGCTCATGCTCGCCGTTCCAACCGAAGCCGTGACACGGGCTCCAAGCGCCTTCGCAATCAAGACGAAGCTCCTGAGGGCTCCAGTGCCCCCCAACGCAGGACCAATACCACCGCCAACAAAGACAAGGAACCAGCCATGAGTATGGATGAGATGCCACTTGCTGAGTTCGTTGCTCATAGGAAGATCAATCCCTACATGAATCCTCGTGCCAACCTTCGAGGAAATGAGTTGTTCTGGACCAAGTAGCAGAACCTCATTTATTTGGATGTGATCAAGGCCAAGAGGAATATCTATGTGGATGTGCATTGGATCGACATGCATCATATGAGGGAAGAGAAGCACCGGGCATACTTTGGTGAGGCTCTGGATCTAGTGGAGCAGTTTGGCATTGACCATATCATCTCCTTTCACAAAGACTATGATCTGGAGATTGTGGCTCAGTTCTTCGCCTCGGTGTAATTTCATCCTAATGAGGATAGGACGATGACTTGGATGACCAACGGTCGGGAGCTGACGGCTACCTGGAAGGAGTTCATGACTTTGCTTGGTGTTTCGGATGAGGGGCTCGCCACACCCCAAGGTGTTCGTCCTCATGACAATACCGAGTCTGCCAACAAGAACAAGCTTCAGCCCTTCCTTGTTGAGAAGAAGCTCTCCAGTGGCAAGTCTGGTGGGTGCTCAACTCTTTTCTTGACATCATGTACCGGATCTTCGGCAACTCTCTCTTCCAACGCATTGGGGATAAGGACAAGGTACACACTTATCTTGTGGACATGTTTCTCCTATGTGAAGAAGCGCGCAACTCTCAGACGTTACCACTTGATGTCTCACACATCATGTGGTGTGAGCTTTGGTTTGCCGTCTTCAACCGCAAGGTCCCAATCTATGGACTGTATCTATTTCAGTTGATCTCTGCAACTTGGGAGAAGCTCTACCCTTAGAATGACTTTGAGGCCCCTGCTTGGATTCAACATGAGTCCATCCGGCTCCGTGTCAAGCCTCAGTGGGCTAACACCACTTCTCATGCTGAGGCTGCGGCTGCCATGGATGTGGATGCAGATGAGGGTGAGGAGGAACCAGCAGATGAGGTCATCTCTGAGGGGTACACCCCTCCCTCCTCTGAGCCATCTTGGGCTAAGAGGTTGAAGAACAAGATGAAGACCTTGTTCTGCATGCAGGCCAAGGGTCAGTACAGGTCTCATGTTGCTTCCAAGGAGAGTCGCCGCCAGGACAAGAAGATCATGAGGCTGTATGGCGAGGACGTTTCTGGCGGTTCGGGGGATCGCATCACTCCTGAGGCAGAGTGGATGGTGAAACAAGGCTTCAAGTGGACCGATTCGAAGGAGGACATCGAGGAGACCATTCCTGCTGCCGATTCTAATGAGGACCGTGCATCTGACTACTCCGCTTGAGCCACCACTTGTGTGTAGGTTTCCTCTCTGCCTTTTTGGTGTCTCGATGCCAAAGGGGGAGAGAGTGTAGGGATTTGCGAGAGTCTTGTGTATGCTTTGCTTGTGTTTGTTCCGTGTTTGTTTCTTTGAACCTTGGTTTGCTTTGGTTTAGTTTGTTCGTGAGACTTGGTCTATCATATGGTGTAAGACATATGCACTCTATCGTACCTTATTACTTTATTGAGCCAATGCTATCTCATGCTACTTATATTTTGCTCATTTTTACTATCTTGTTTAGTGTATGCTTTGTCTCTAAAATATAGGGGGAGTGGTGATCCTAGTGTTCGTGCCGTGCAGTCCAAAGCACTTTACTCTCTAGCACGAATCTAGGGGGAGCTCGTCTATATTTTAGAGGTGTGGGGTTTGCTTGTGCTACATTCTTTACCTTCGTGCAAATCCCGTATTGTCATCAATCCACCAAAAAGGGGGAGATTGTAAGGGCAATTTTATCCCTAAGGTGTTTTGGTGATTGATGACAATGCTTTTGCGGACTAATCATGTGCCTTGAGTATTTCAGTTGCTTCGTCATTAGGCACAAGACGGTTTGTTACCCCTCGAAGACTATTGAAGATGGTGGTGTTCCACGTCTATTTTCGTGGATTTGAGTCATAGGATAGCCGCTCTTTTAAGAGGGGGTCCACTGTGGAAAGGTTTGGGCGGAATCATCACGTACACGCTTCTTCCTTTACCCCGCCTTTCCCTTTGCGCTTTGGAGCATCCTCCGTTATCTCCTCTTTTGTGCAAAAAGAAGGATTCCTTAGTGCTGCTAGTTGAGGCCTGCGGTAGTACTGCTCCAAGGAGCGGTAGTACCGCATGACCCTGTGGTAGTACCGCAAGACCCTGCGGTACTACCGCAAGCCCTCGCGGTAGTACCGTAGGCGTCCACGGTAGTACCGCTCCTATGGAGCGGTAGTACCGTGGCCTCTGGCCAGGCTCAGCCTCTCTTGTGGGTGTAGGGGCGGATGTAATTTTTTACATCCGTGCCCTACGTGGTAGTACCGCCCCAGGTGCGCGGTAGTACCGAGAGTCCTGATCCGGCTCAGTAGAACGAGCGGAAGTAGAGATAGATGTAATTTTTGACATCCGCTCCCTGCATGGTAATACCGCAAGACAGGCGCGGTAGTACTGTGTCGGGTTTTTGCACCGTTCGATTTTCAGCGGAAGTACACACGGATGTAATTTTATTCATCCGTGCTCTTCCCAGCCTTGTCCATCCTGGCCTTGTGGTAGTACCACAAGGGGGAGCGGTAGTACCGCGTCTGCGGGAGTACCGCTCTCAGCCTTGGCGGCTCTGGCTTGGACCAGCCCCTGCCGCTGCAGCGGTAGTACCGCGGCACTTCACGGTAGTGTTGTAAGCCCCTGCGGTAGTACCGCTTGTCTGGAGTTGTAGTACTGCAGGTTGCGGGCTGAGTAAGTGGATAACGGTTGGATCCTTCTCTCCACTATATAAGGGGTGTCTTCTTCCTCTAATTGACTACCTCTTCCATCCCTAAGCTCCATTGTTGCTCCAAGCTCCATTTTCACCCGATCTCTCTCCCTAGCCAATCAAACTTGATGATTTGCTCGGGATTGGTTGGGAAGGCCCCGATCTACACTTCCACCAAGAGAAATTTGATTCCGCCCACTAATCCCTAGCAGATCTTGTTACTCTTGGGTGTTTGAGCACCCTAGACGGTTGAGGTCACCTCGGAGCCATAGTCCATTGTGGTGAAGCTTCGTGGTGTCGCTGGGAGCCTCCAATTAAGTTGTGGAGATTTCCCTAACCTTGTTTGTAAAGGTTCGGTCGCCGCCTTCAAGGGCACCAATAGTGGAATCACGGCATCTTGCATTGTGTGAGGGCGTGAGGAGAATACGATGGCCCTAGTGGCTTCTTGGGGAGCATTGTGCCTCCACACCGCTCTAACGGAGATGTACTTCCCCTCAAAAGGAAGGAACTTCGGTAACACATCCTCGTCTCCACCGGCTCCACTCTTGGTTATCTCGTGCCTTTACTTTTGCTAGCTTACTTGTGTTATATCCCTTGCTTGCTTGTGTGCTTGTTGTTGTTGCATCACATAGATTGTTTGTAACGCCCCGGATTCGATGCGCCAGGTGTCTGCCAGCTATTCGCCATCTTTGCCATGTCATTTGCTTGCGTGTTGCACTTTGCCATGTCATCATGTGCATTTCATTTTGCATACGTGTTAATCTCATGCATCCGAGCCTTTTCCCCGTTGTCTGTTTTGCAATCCGGCGCTCCTATGTCCCCCGACGTCCCCCTTTTGTCTCCTGTTGTGAGTGGGTGTTAAATGTTCTCGGATTGGGATGTAACTTGGCTTGCGGTCTTATTATAGTGTAGACAGAGCGCCTGTCAAGTTTCATTGCACTCGGAGTCCGTTTGACTGCCCAACCATTAAATATATAGCGGTACCGTTGTCGGTACCTTCGTCGGATGTTTCGGTCTTTGAAACTACCGCCGAGCCTCTCTTTCTCTCCTCTTCTCTCAGCCCAACCCCTCTTCTCAGCCCACCTGCAGCCCACCTAAACCCCCCTCTGTTCCTGATCGTCGGATCGCGATCGGAGGCTCCAAAACACTCCTAAAACCCCCCTAAACCCAAACCCTAGCCATCCCTGCCTATATATGGACACCCCCTTCCAAATTTGGCATCCCTAGCCCCTCCACCTACCTCTAGCCTCCCCCTCGGGATCCCCTCAGCCGCCAGCCTCCTCCCTCCTCAATTTCAGCGCCAAGCCAGCCCTCCACTGCCAAGTGTCGCCGCCCCACTCGCCGCGCCGCCACCTATCGCCCCTCTAGCCAACCAGCACCCTCCACGCGTCCCCAGCGCGCCCCTGCCCACTCCCCGCCGCCGCTGGCCCGTCCAAGCCCGCGCAGGGCCCGCCAAGCCCATCTGGGCCCGGGTCGGCCCGACCCCGCGCCGCCGCCCGCTCCCTGCCTTGCCCCGCACCTCCAGCTCGAGCGCCCGCGGCCTCGCCGCCCCGCCGACCGCGCCCGTCGGCATCAGCCGCCGTCTCCGCCGTCCCAGGCCAGCGCCGCCTGCCTCCCGTCCTTCTTCTCCTTCCTCTCCTCCTCCCTCATGGCCTCTCTCTCCCCCGCAGGTTGCCGCCGTCATGGCCGCCGTCGCCGGATCTCCGCGCCCCTGCGCCCAAGCTCTCCGCCGACCCCGTCTCCGGTCAGATCCGGCTTCCCTGCATCAAATCTGGCGCCCTCCGGTCGTTTCCCTGCCGTCTTGCGTCGCCGGAGTGCAGCAGCCGCCGCCGTCGTTCTGCTCCGCGCGGAGGAGCGCCGCCGCCGCTCGACCCTGTCGTGCCCGTTGACCGCGCCCTTCCCCGTGGGCCTCGGCCTGACCCGCGTCCCCGGCCTGCCTCCACACCGACCCGGGCCAAGGCCCACTAGGTGAGAACCCACAAAGTCCCGCCCCGGGCGACGTATAGTCTTTTAGCGCTCACTCTGTTTTTTTCCAAAAAACTGCCAAGTCCCGAAGTATTTGCATGATCATGCCATGTTCATCTTGCTGTATCTTTGCATCCGTAGCTCTGTTTCGTGCGTATAATATGTCAAATTGTTCGTCTCGACGAGTACTTCATTTCATTCCATTGCATCATTTTCATTTGAGCTCATCTTGGTGCCCGAAATGCTGTTGGGAGAGTGCATGTTGATGTTAATCTGCTGGAACTATTATAACTTGCTCATTTGTCATTTTTGCCATGTTTGATGTGTGCATCCTATGAGGTTGATGTCTACATGTATGTTGATCTATGCCATGCCATCTTTCCAGTGGTGCCAACCATGTATTTTTGTGAGTTGTGTCCTGAGTGTATCGAGCTTGTTAACTAGGGTACTTGCTGTTGCTGTTTTCCTGACAGATTCTGTTATATTTTGTTGCTATGTTAACATGTTGCTACTAATCATTCTATGCATAATCTGGAGATGCTCTATAAACATGTTTTGATCTACATGTCTTTCTCTATCCATCCATGCCCCTGGTTGCATTTATAGCTTGTTGTAGATTGTTCATATCTTGCTCCAAAGTTGCTTGAAAATGTTGTTGTCAGCCTGTTAACATTAAGTTCAATGTTTCCATGATTGTTTCCTAGTGATCCATGCACCCTATGAACTTGCTCTTGCCATGCTTAACTTTATAAACATGCATTCTTACTGTTAGTTGCCTTGCCATGCCATGTGTTGCTCTGTGGTGAGTGATTCAAGCTCACGAACATGCCTACTTATTGTTGTTCCTGCCATGTATGAATCTGTAATATAACTTGCCATGTTTACATGGGTGCCATCATATTTTCCGTGCCCTTTTGGCTCATGCTCAGTAAGGGACTTTTGATCTATGCAATTAGTAGATTCATGCCATTCCTTTGTTTGCCATGATAGCTTCCTGTAACATGTTGTTTGATGGCTCTAAACATTGCAACCTGATGTTATTTCTGCTAAAGTCTGAAATTGTTATTATTTGCAATATCTCCATGTGTTTTTGAGCATGTTCTAGTTGTTTCTAGAGATAGCTCAGTGTTCATGTTTTGTAGTGCTTTACCTGTACTTCATGCCCATGCCTTTTGTTATCATGTTGGGGTGTTGTAACTTGTTGTTTTGATGCT
This sequence comes from Triticum aestivum, assembly GCF_018294505.1. NCBI lineage: Eukaryota > Viridiplantae > Streptophyta > Magnoliopsida > Poales > Poaceae > Triticum > Triticum aestivum. The sequence continues at coordinate 148,192,572 of NC_057798.1, forward strand.
TGCAATATGCCTAGTTGCTGTTTTGAACAGATTGTTGCTATGACTTGTATAGAGTGTATGTGTTGCACCGTTGCTCCGTTTCGTGTGTGCTCTATATGAAACTTGCTTGATTTTGCATGCAGTTTCTTATTATCATGTTGCATCCTTGTTTTGGTGTGTTTTCTTGATGTTTGGGTGCATTTTGCATCAATGCCATGTTTAACTTGTTTTGCTCATATCTTCTAGGCCGTAGCTCCGAATCTAATGAACTTTATATGTAACTTGACTAGAATTTCATGTAGATCATCTTGGTGCATCTTAACTTGCTGTTTAACAACTTGAACATAAGGTTTATTCAGTTCTGGACCAATTTCTAAATTTGCATATGAGGACTTACCGGAATTGTTATGTGTTGTTCCCGGCCTCATTTAAACTTGCCTTGATGTGTTGTTCTTGTTTGCATCATCTCTTGCCATGAGTAGCTTCATGTAGCTTGGTCATGCATCATGCTTGTTGTGCATCATGCCGTGTTCATGTGTGGTGTGTTTACCTATGTTGTGTGTTTCTTCTCGATAGTTCCCGTTTCGTTGCGATCGTGAGGATTCGTTCGTCTACGTGTGGTTCGTCTTCGTGGCTTCTTCTTCTTCATGGACTCGTTCTTCTTCCTTGCGGGATTTCAGGCAAGATGACCGCTACCCTAGATCTCACTACTATCATTGCTATGCTAGTTGCTTCGTTCTATCGCTATGCTGCGCTACCTATTACCTGTTTATCAAGCCATCCCATATTGCCATGAACCTCTAACCTTTGACACCTTTCCTATGCAAACTGTTGCTTGGCTATGTTACCGCTCTTGCTCAGCCCCTCTTATAGCGTTGCTAGTTGCAGGTGAAGTTGGAGATTTCTCCATGGTGGACAGGATTTTGGTTGGGATATCACAATATCTCTTATATTATTAATGCATCTATATACTTGGTAAAGGGTGGAAGGCTCGGCCTTATGCCTGGTGTTTTGTTCCACTCTTGCCGCCCTAGTTTCCGTCATACCGGTGTTATGTTCCTGGATTTTGCGTTCCTAACGCGGTCGGGTGATTTATGGGACCCCCCTGACAGTTCGCTTTGAATAAAACTTGTCCAGCAAGGCCCAACTTTGGTTTTACCATTTGCCTCACCACCACCTATCCCTTTCCCTTGGGTCGGCCAACCCGAGGGTCATCTTTATTTTAGCCCCCCCGGGCCAGTGCTTGTCTAAGTGCTGGTCCGAACCGAGCGATGTCCGGCGCCCCCTGGGCAACCAGGGTCTATGCCAACCCGACGTCTTGCTCATCCGGTGTGCCCTGAGAACGAGATATGTGCAGCTCCTATCAGGATTTGTCGGCACAGCGGGAGGCTTTGCTGGTCTTGTTTTACCATTGTCGAAATGTCTTGTAAACCGGGATTCCGAGACTGATCGGGTCTTCCTGGGAGAAGGTCTATTCCTTCTTTGATCGCGAGAGCTTGTCATGGGCTAAGTTGGGACACCCCTGCAGGGTATAAACTTTCGAGAGCCGTGCCCGCGGTTATGTGGCAGATGGGAATTTGTTAATGTCCGGTTGTAGATAACTTGACACCTGATCTGAATTAAAACGCATCAACCGCGTGTGTAGCCGTGATGGTCTCTTCTCGGCGGAGTCCGAGAAGTGAACACGGTTTCTGTGTTATGTTTGACGTAAGTAGGTGTTCAGGATCACCTCTTGATCATTGCTAGCTTCACGACCGTTCCTTTGTTTCTCTTCTCGCTCTCATTTGCGTATGTTAGCCACCATATGATGCTTAGTCGCTGCTGCAACCTCACCACTTTACCCCTTCCTTTCCCATTAAGCTTTGCTAGTCTTGATACCCATGGTAATGGGATTGCTGAGTCCTCGTGGATCACAGATTACTACAACAACAGTTGCAGGTACAGGTTTATCCGATGATCTTGACGCGAGAGCAATGCTTGCTTGCTTGAGTTCATCTTCTGCTTCTTCTTCGATCAGGGGATAGGTTCCAGGTCGGCAGCCTGGGCTAGCAGGGTGGATATTGTTTGAGTTTCTGTTTATGATTCATCCGTAGTCGGATGTTGTTCTTGTATGTTGTATTGTTGTATTCATGTGGCATTGTATGCCTTATGTATGTATCCCCATATATTATGTAATGTTGATGTAATGATATCCACCTTGCAAAAGCGTTTGAATATGCGGGTCTATCCTTGGTGGGACCTTCGAGTTCCTTTTGGATAGGGTCGCATATTGGGCGTCACAAGTTGGTATCAGAGCCTCGACCGACCCTAGGATCCCCCTTGATTGATCGTGTAGTTTGGCCGTTGTTGAGTCTAGAAGAAAACTATTTTTGGAGTCTAGTTATATCGGAGAGTAGGAATTATTTTACTCCTCTGCCCCTTCGTCGCTCTGGTGAGAAATCTTAACGTAGGTGTTTTGAACTACTCCTCTTCCCCTTCAAATTTTTCTTTAGGATCACGCGGTTAGTTTTTTTTCGTTGTCCATCCTCTTTGTCCGGCGCATTCCTCGTGAAGCTGATTCGAACCTCTCTCTCTTTGGGAGATCAATCCTCGGCTCTTTTTGATCGATGTTGTTTCCCTGTCCGAAGTTGTCCTTGTTTTTCCCACCCACCCACCCTTTTCCTTCTCGGAGCCAGAGTTCGTAATCGAGTATCCATCCTACTTGTGCGAAGTCTTTGCTTTCTTTCCTCGATGATTTTAACCGGTGTTTTCTCTTCAGGATATTCATTGGTTCTCCCTTCCAGGTGCCGTTGTTTTCCCGCCCTCCCACCCTTTCTTCTTACCGGAGCCTGAGTCTGTTTTCGGGCATCAATTTCATTCGTGCGGAGCCTCTTCAGTCTTTCGTAAATTATTTCAACCGGTGAATTCTTGTCTCGTTCGTCATTCTTTTTCTTTTCCGGTGCACTCAATTCTAGTTTTTCGTTGTCGATCGTATTCTTTCCCTTAGCTCAAATATTTTCCTTTGCCTATTCGCCTCTCGCCAGTTTATCCTTCCGAAGTTCGGAAGACATCTCAGGAGTTTCGTTTGTGTTCTACTTAATTTGAGGTTGTCACCTCATTCAAATATTTCAATTGTTCCGGTGCATCATCTACCTCTTCAACAATCCTTTTCAATGGTGTTTTTTCTCTTTAGTGGGCCCTAACCCACAGGTATTTTCCCAGGATCTTACCTGACTCTTCTAATTATCCCGGAGCTATTCTCAAATTCTCTTGGAGTTTGATGTAAGAATGAATTTCATCAGTCACATGCCTTCTCCAAGATCGCTTTCAAATTCTTTTCATTGATGCCTCAACCTCTTCGTTTTTTGTTCCCCCGGAGTGCCTTAACAATTTTGGTGGTGTTTCTCGTCATCATTTGAAGATCGAAGAAGAGTTTTCCCTCTAAATCTTGCCCACTCTCTCGAAGATTCGCGGTTCTAGCTTCATGTTATCAGTCTCGAATTATTCCATTTGTCAGATATTCTTTTCTTACCATCCAGAGCATTTTATGAGTTGTTTCCATTTCTTTCCTCGAAGGCCATCATGTCATAATTCTTCATTCTCAGCGTGTAGCTATCATTCTCCAAATCTTACCGGTGCATCATTCAAATATCCTCTAATCAGTTCATGATCTCTTCGTTCTTTTGCATCAAAATTCCCTCAAGCATATTTGTTCTTCTAATTCTTACCGGGGATTAAGTCTCTTTCATTAGTATTTTCGAATTCTTACGGTGGTTCGTTCAAGATTCTTTTCCTTGTTTATCATATTAATTCATTCGTTTTTCTTTTTCAATCCTACCGGCGGTTCATGAAGACCTTCTCAAGTTTGCGATATGTCACTTCTCAATCCTTTTCAAGAAGAATAAGTAGTATGCAAAATCAATTGCTTCTCATCAATTAAATTTGATGAAGGATAAGCATACAATAAATCTTATTCTTATATCATCCAAGCAATTAAATCCCTTCTTTCGGAGTTTGTTCTTGGTGAATAAATTCTAGTTCCAAGTGTTTTCATCTTTTCTTTTCCGGAGTTCAAATTTTTCCTCGGCCATCTCGTCGGAAGCCCCATCTAAATCATCGCAGGGCCTTAATCTTATTCTTTCCATCCTTGAATTTCTATCTCATCATCCTTTTGTTTACCGGAGTTCTTCATGCCGTTTTTCATGATTTAATTCATTTTTCAAGTGTTCATCAAGGTTCTTTTTGGTGGAGCTCAGGAAGCTTTCTTTCTTGCATCTTGAAGTGCAATTAATTCTCCGCATTCTTTTGGAGTGGAGTTTTGCATTTCTTCGTTCTTCTCAGCTTTTCAATCTATTCCGTTTGTGGTGGGTTATCACCTTATGATTTTAAGATGTTATCCATAAGTCCACAACAAGCTATTCTTTTCGTTGTTGATTTTCTCAACAACTCCATTCTAACCTTCTTCTAAGGATGCTATTGAACTCATTCATGGTGGAAGATGTTGTTCTCTCATCCGTTCTTTTCATTCCATTGTTTCAATTCTTTCCGGAGGTTTTGTGTCATGTCTTCATCAAGTATCATTCCATCCTCTCAAGCTCGTGTTCTATTCCCTTTCAGCCGAAGTGCTGCCTAAATCCTTTCAGTCTTATCCGTTTCTTTTCTCATTCTAACCACTCCGGTTAGAACGAGTGATTTCTTGGACTATCTGATCTCGTGAGCTTTCGATTATCGTCATTCTTACCGTCCCTCTCTTCTTCTCGAGTGCTCTCGATTCTTTGCTTCTTCTCTTGAGTTCTTGTTTCACCTCATCCTTTTTCCCTTCCGTCTCGGTCCTAAGATCTCGGGACGAGACCTCTTGTTAGTGGAGGAGTGTTGTAACGCCCCGGATTTGATGCGCCAGGTGTCTGCCAGCTATTCGCTGTCTTTGCCATGTCATTTGCTTGCGTGTTGCACTTTGCCATGTCATCATGTGCATTTCATTTTGCATACGTGTTAATCTCATGCATCCGAGCCTTTTCCCCGTTGTCCGTTTTGCAATCCGGCGCTCCTATGTCCCCCGGCGTCCCCCTTTGGTCTCCTGTTGTGAGTGGGTGTTAAATGTTCTCGGATTGGGATGTAACTTGGCTTGCGGTCTTATTATAGTGTAGACAGAGCGCCTGTCAAGTTTCATCGCACTCGGAGTCCGTTTGACTACCCAACCGTTAAATATATAGCGGTACCGTTGTCGGTACCTTCGTCGGATGTTTCGGTCTTTGAAACTACCGCGGAGCCTCTCTTTCTCTCCTCTTCTCTCAGCCCAACCCCTCTTCTAAGCCCACCTGCAGCCCACCTAAACCCCCCTCCGTTCCTGATCGTCGGATCGCGGTCGGAGGCTCCAAAACACTCCTAAAACCCCCTAAACCCAAACCCTAGCCATCCCTGCCTATATATGGACACCCCCCCTTCCAAATTTGGCATCCCTAGCCCCTCCACCTACCTCTAGCCTCCCCCGGGATCCCGCAGCCGCCAGCCTCCTCCCTCCTCAATTTCAGCGCCAAGCCAGCCCTCCACCGCCAAGTGTCGCCGCCCCACTCGCCGCGCCGCCACCTATCGCCCCTCTAGCCAACCAGCACCCTCCACGCGTCCCCAGCGCGCCCCCTGCCCACTCCCCGCGCCGCTGGCCCGTCCAAGCCCACGCAGGGCCCGCCAAGCCCATCTGGGCCCGGGTCGGCCCGACCCCGCGCCGCGCCCGCTCCCCGCCTTGCCCCGCACCTCCAGCTCGAGCGCCCGCGGCCTCGCCGCCCCGCCGACCGCGCCCGTCGGCGTCAGCCGCCGTCTCCGCCGTCCCAGGCCAGCGCCGCCTGCCTCCCGTCCTTCTTCTCCTTCCTCTCCTCCTCCCTCATGGCCTCTCTCTCCCCCGCAGGTTGCCGCCGTCATGGCCGCCGTCGCCGGATCTCCGCGCCCCTGCGCCCAAGCTCTCCGCCGACCCCGTCTCCGGTCAGATCCGGCTTCCCTGCATCAGATCTGGCGCCCTCCGGTCGTTTCCCTGCCGTCTTGCGTCGCCGGAGTGCAGCAGCCGCCGCCGTCGTTCTGCTCCGCGCGGAGGAGCGCCGCCGCCGCTCGACCCTGTCGTGCCCGTTGACCGCGCCCTTCCCCGTGGGCCTCGGCCTGACCCGCGTCCCCGGCCTGCCTCCACACCGACCCGGGCCAAGGCCCGCTAGGTGAGAACCCACAAAGTCCCGCCCCGGGCGACGTATAGTCTTTTAGCGCTCACTCTGTTTTTTTCCAAAAAACTGCTAAGTCCCGAAGTATTTGCATGATCATGCCATGTTCATCTTGCTGTATCTTTGCATCCGTAGCTCTGTTTCGTGCGTATAATATGTCAAATTGTTTGTCTCGACGAGTACTTCATTTCATTCCGTTGCATCATTTTCATTTGAGCTCATCTTGATGCCCGAAATGCTGTTGGGAGAGTGCATGTTGATGTTAATCTGCTGGAACTATTATAACTTGCTCACTTGTCATTTTTGCCATGTTTGATGTGTGCATCCTATGAGGTTGATGTCTACATGTATGTTGATCTATGCCATGCCATCTTTCCAGTGGTGCCAACCATGTATTTTTTTGAGTTGTGTCCTGAGTGTATCGAGCTTGTTAACTAGGGTACTTGCTGTTGCTGTTTTCCTGACAGATTCTGTTATATTTTGTTGCTATGTTAACATGTTGCTACTAATCATTCTATGCATAATCTGGAGATGCTCTATAAACATGTTTTGATCTACATGTCTTCCTCTATCCATCCATGCCCCTGGTTGCATTTATAGCTTATTGTAGATTGTTCATATCTTGCTCCAAAGTTGCTTGAAAATGTTGCTGTCAGCCTGTTAACATTAAGTTCAATGTTTCCATGATTGTTTCCTAGTGATCCATGCACCCTATGAACTTGCTCTTACCATGCTTAGCTTCATAAACATGCATTCTTACTGTTAGTTGCCTTGCCATGCCATGTGTTGCTCTGTGGTGAGTGATTCAAGCTCACGAACATGCCTACTTATTGTTGTTCCTGCCATGTATGAATCTGTAATATAACTTGCCATGTTTACATGGGTGCCATCATATTTTCCGTGCCCTTTTGGCTCATGGTCAGTAAGGGACTTTTGATCTATGCAATTAGTAGATTCATGCCATTCCTTTATTTTCCATGATAGCTTCCTGTAACATGTTGTTTGATGGCTCTAAACATTGCAACCTGATGTTATTTCTGCTAAAGTCTGAAACTGTTATTATTTGCAATATCTCCATGTGTTTTTGAGCATGTTCTAGTTGTTTCTGGAGATAGCTCAGTGTTCATGTTTTGTAGTGCTTTACCTGTACTTCATGCCCATGCCTTTTGTTATCATGTTGGGGTGCTGTAGCTTGTTGTTTTGATGCTTGCAATATGCCTAGTTGCTGTTTTGGACAGATTGTTGCTATGACTTGTATAGAGTGTATGTGTTGCACCGTTGCTCCGTTTCGTGTGTGCTCTATATGAAACTTGCTTGATTTTGCATGTAGTTTCTTATTATCATGTTGCATCCTTGTTTTGGTGTGTTTGCTTGATGTTTGGGTGCATTTTGCATCAATGCCATGTTTAACTTGTTTTGCTCATATCTTCTAGGCCGTAGCTCCGAATCTAATGAACTTTATATGTAACTTGACTAGAATTTCATGTAGATCATCTTGGTGCATCTTAACTTGCTGTTTAACAACTTGAACATAAGGTTTATTCAGTTCTGGACCAATTTCGAAATTTGCATATGAGGACTTACCGGAATTGTTATATGTTGTTCCCGGCCTCATTTAAACTTGCCTTGATGTGTTGTTCTTGTTTGCATCATCTCTTGCCATGAGTAGCTTCATGTAGCTTGGTCATGCATCATGCTTGTTGTGCATCATGCCGTGTTCATGTGTGGTGTGTTTACCTATGTTGTGTGTTTCTTCTCGATAGTTTCCGTTTCGTTGCGATCGTGAGGATTCGTTCGTCTACGTGTGGTTCGTCTTCGTGGCTTCTTCTTCTTCATGGACTCGTTCTTCTTCCTTGCGGGATTTCAGGCAAGATGACCGCTACCCTAGATCTCACTACTATCATTGCTATGCTAGTTGCTTCGTTCTATCGCTATGCTGCGCTACCTATTACCTGTTTATCAAGCCATCCCATATTGCCATGAACCTCTAACCTTTGACACCTTTCCTATGCAAACCGTTGCTTGGCTATGTTACCGCTTTTGCTCAGCCCCTCTTATAGCGTTGCTAGTTGAAGGTGAAGTTGAAGATTTCTCCATGGTGGACAGGATTTTGGTTGGGATATCACAATATCTCTTATATTATTAATGCATCTATATACTTGGTAAAGGGTGGAAGGCTCGGCCTTATGCCTGGTGTTTTGTTCCACTCTTGCCGCCCTAGTTTCCGTCATACCGGTGTTATGTTCCTGGATTTTGCGTTCCTAACGCGGTCGGGTGATTTATGGGACCCCCCTGACAGTTCGCTTTGAATAAAACTTGTCCAGCAAGGCCCAACCTTGGTTTTACCATTTGCCTCACCACCACCTATCCCTTTCCCTTGGGTCGGCCAACCCGAGGGTCATCTTTATTTTAGCCCCCCGGGCCAGTGCTTGTCTAAGTGCTGGTCCGAACCGAGCGATGTCCGGCGCCCCCTGGGCAACCAGGGTCTATGCCAACCCGACGTCTTGCTCATCCGGTGTGCCCTGAGAACGAGATATGTGCAGCTCCTATCAGGATTTGTCGGCACAGCGGGAGGCTTTGCTGGTCTTGTTTTACCATTATCGAAATGTCTTGTAAACCGGGATTCCGAGACTGATCGGGTCTTCCTGGGAGAAGGTCTATTCCTTCGTTGATCGCGAGAGCTTGTCATGGGCTAAGTTGGGACACCCCTGCAGGGTATAAACTTTCGAGAGTCGTGCCCGCGGTTGTGTGGCAGATGGGAATTTTTTAATGTCTGGTTGTAGATAACTTGACACCTGATCCGAATTAAAACGCATCAACCGCGTGTGTAGCCGTGATGGTCTCTTCTCGGCGGAGTCCGGGAAGTGCACACGGTTTCTGTGTTATGTTTGACGTAAGTAGGTGTTCAGGATCACCTCTTGATCATTGCTAGCTTCACGACCGTTCCTTTGTTTCTCTTCTCGCTCTCATTTGCGTATGTTAGCCACCATATGATGCTTAGTCGCTGCTGCAACCTCACCACTTTACCCCTTCCTTTCCCATTAAGCTTTGCTAGTCTTGATACCCATGGTAATGGGATTGCTGAGTCCTTGTGGCTCACAGATTACTACAACAAAAGTTGCAGGTACAGGTTTATCCGATGATCTTGACGCGAGAGCGATGCTTGCTTGCTTGAGTTCATCTTCTGCTTCTTCTTCGATCAGGGGATAGGTTCTAGGTCGGCAGCCTGGGCTAGCAGGGTGGATATTGTTTGAGTTTCTGTTTATGATTCATCCGTAGTCGGATGTTGTTCTTGTATGTTGTATTGTTGTATTCATGTGGCATTGTATGCCTTATGTATGTATCCCCATCTATTATGTAATGTTGATGTAATGATATCCACCTTGCGAAAGCGTTTCAATATGCGGGTCTATCCTTGGTGGGACCTTCGAGTTCCTTTTGGATAGGGTCGCATATTGGGCGTGACATTGTTCACCTAGTTGCATATCTAGACAACCTACTTTGATGCAAAGTTTAATTTGGTAAAGAAAAACTAAAAATTGTTAGTTGCCTATTCACCCCCCCTCTAGTCAACTATATCGATCCTTTTAGTTGCTACTCAAGCTGAGCAAGTACTCAAAGCTCAAAATGATTTGCTTGATGAATTAAATAATAAAAATGACTTTGATGTTAGAGTGGCTACTAGAACTGGTAGAATGACTCAGGAACCTTTGTATCCTGAAGGCCACCCTAAGAGAATCGAGCAAGATTCTCAGAGAAATAATTTAGAGGCACCTAGTTCTTCTAAAAAGAAGAAAAAGAAAAATGATAGAACTTTGCATGCTTCTAGTGAACCTGCTGTAGACACACCTGAGAATCCCAATGATATTTCTATTTCTGATGCTGAAACACAATCAGGTGATGAACATGAACCTAGTGATAATGTTAATGATAATGTCCATGTTGATGCTCAACCTAGCAAAAATAATGAAGTAGAGGTTGAACCTGCTGTTGACCTTGATAACCCACAATCAAAGAATCAACGTTATGATAAGAGAGATTTTGTTGCTAGGAAGCATGGTAAAGAAAGAGAACCATGGGTTCAGAAACCCATGCCCTTTCCTCCTAAACCATCCAAGACAAAGGATGATGAGGATTTTCAGCGCTTTGCTGAAATGATTAGACCTATTTTCTTACGTATGTGCTTAACTAATATGCTCAAAGTAAATCCTTATGCTAAGTATATGAAGGATATCATCACAAATAAAAGAAAGATACCAGAAGCTGAAATTTCCACCATGCTTGCTAATTACACTTTTAAGGGTGGAATACCAAAGAAACTTGGAGATCTTGGTGTCCCAACTATACCATGCTCCATTAAAAGAAATTATGTTAGAACTGCTTTATGTGATCTTAGAGCCGGTGTTAGTGTTATACCTCTCTCTTTATATCATAGACTTGAATTTAATAAGTTGACACCTACTAAAATATCTTTGCAAATGGCTGATAAATCAACTGCTATACCTGTTGGTATTTGTGAGGATGTGCCTGTTGTGGTTGCAAATGTCACTATCTTAACGGACTTTGTTATTCTTGATATTCCCGAGGACGATAGTATGTCGATTATCCTTGGTACACCTTTTTTGAACACTGCAGGGGTTGTTATTGATTGCAACAAAGGCAATGTCACTTTTCATGTTAATGGTAATGAGCATACGGTAAACATTCCGAGGAAACAATCTCAAGTTCATAGCATCAATTCTATTGGAAAAGTTCCAACTATCATTATTAGAGGTTTTGAATTTCCTCTCCCTACTGTCAAGAAAAAGTATGATATTCTTATTGTTGGGGATTTTCATATCCCCGTTGAGATAAGTTAGTGTTATTCGAAATTTCTCCGGTTCCACGTTATTCTGAATGAGTTTGTTAACAAAACTTGATCAACCTTGTTACTGGATTCATTTTGATGATCATAAGATGGATGAAACTAGAAGGCACAACCTTCTGTACCCTCTTTTTACTTTTTGTTATTTAGAATAAATAAAGCAAAAATAGTATTATCTATCTGTTTTTTGAATTATCCGTGCATTAAAAAAATATCCCAGAAATAAAAGTGCTCCAAATGCCCTGCAAATTTAGTATGATTTTTTATGGAATATTTGAGGATTTGAGGCAGTGAAAACACTGCAGGAGGGGCAAGCACCACGCCACGAGAGTGGAGGGCGCGCCCACCCCAGCTGGGCGCGCCTCCTGTCTCCTGGGCCCCTGGTGGCCCCCCTCCACTTATGCCAGCACCGACACACTTCATCTTCTACCAAAAAAATCCCCATCAAGCTCAAGCACGAGTTCTAGCTCATTTTGCTGCGATTTTTGACCTCCTTGCTCAAAGCTCCATTCACAAAACTGCTTTGGGAGATTGTTGCTTGGTATGTGACTCCTCCATTGGTCCAATTAGTTTTTGTTCTAGTGTTTTATTCATTGCAAATTTTTGCTGCATAGGTGACCATGTTCTTGAGCTTCCATGTTGAATTTATGAGGTCCCATGCAATTCCAATGCATGATATAGGCTCTAGGCACTTGTAGGAGTAGTTGCTACCAATCTTGTTTAGTTTTATTCAGTTTTATTTTGAAGTTACTAAAATGTCAGAATTATTTCAGAAAAAGAATTATGCTTAGAAGAATGTACCAAGGTGGTTCCTCGGTGAAAAAAGGGCCCAGGATTGTTATACGTGAGCAAGATGTTGAATTGCCGAGGGACGCGGATGTACGAGCTTGTGAGTGGTCATGATGATTTTATGGTCGAAGCAGGCTTCAAGGAGGAATCTAACGCGTATGTGCATAATGCTGAGTTGGAGGACTTCTTACAAGATAAGTGTCCTCAGTACTATCAATTGACTGATTCCTTTGTGCAGAGGTTTAAATATAACTATGCGCGTAATTCTCCGAGTATCATATTTGATATTTATGATACATCTTATACCATGGACTTAGAGGATTTTACAACTGCTTGCAAACTCCCGCAGTGGGGTAATATTAATGATCCTCACAAATCTGAATTTAGAGATTTCCTTGCTAGTATTACTGTGGGAGAATCTAGGGACATAGCACAAGCTACCATACGGAGCATTCATTTTCCTGCTATACATTATTTTGCTCTCTTTATTGGTAGATACATTAACGGTAAAGACGAAGCATGTCACATGTTTGGTCCTAATCTGTGTGTCCTGAAGAGTGCTGCGTTAGGTGATGACCCACAAGTGTAGGGGATCAATCGTAGTCCTTTCGATAAGGAAGAGTGTCGAACCCAACGAGGAGCAGAAGGAAATGATAAGAGGTTTTCAGTAAGGTTTTCTCTACAACCACTGAAAGTGTAGTTGATAGATGGTTTTGTGATAATATAAATAGTAACGAGTAACAAGTAAATAAAGTAAATAAAGTGCAGCAAGGTGGCCCAATCCTTTATGTAGCAAAGGATAAGCCTGGACAATTTCTAATAATGATAAAGGAGCCCCCGAGGACACATTGGGAATTATCGTCAAGCTAGTTTTCATCACGTTCATATGACTCGCGTTCGGTACTTTGATAATTTGATATGTGGGTGGACCGGTACTTGGGCACTGCCCTAACTTGGACAAGCATCCCACTTATGATTAACCCCTATTGCAAGCATCTGCAACTACAAAAGAAGTATTAAGGTAAACCTAACCACAACATTAAACATATGGATCCATATGTGCCCCTAACGAAGCAACGCATAAACTAGGGTTTAAGCTTCTGTCACTCTAGCAACCCATCATCTACTTATTACTTCCCCATGCCTTCCTCTAGGCCCAAATAATGGTGAAGTGTCATGTAGTCGACGTTCACATAACACCACTAGAGGAAAAGACAACATACATCTCATCAAAATATCGAACGAATACCAAATTCACATGACTACTAATAGCAAGACTTCACCCATGTCCTCAGGAACAAACGTAACTACTCACAAAGCATATTCATGTTCATAATCAGAGGAGTAATAATATGCATAAAGGATCTAAACATATGATCTTCCACCAAGTAAACCAATTAGCATCAACTACAAGGAGTAATCAACACTACTAGCAACCCACAGGTACCAATTTGTGGTTTTGATACAAGATTGGATACAAGAGATGAACTAGGGTTTTGAGAGGAGATGGTGCTGGTGAAGATGTTGATGGAGATTGACCCCCTCCTGGTGAGAGGATCGTTCGTGATGACGTTGGTGATGATTTCCCCCTTCCGGAGGGAAGTGTCCCCGGCAGAACAGCTCCGCCGAAGCCCTAGATTGATTCTGCCAAGGTTCCGCCTCGTGGCGGCAGAGTTTCGTCCCGTAAGCTTGCACAGGATTTTTTCTAGGGTAAAAGTGATGATATAGCAGAAGATGGATGCCAGAGGCCCACCAGGGGGCCCAGGAGATAGGGGCGCGCCCTATAGGGGGGCGCCCCCATGTCTCCTGGATAGGGTGTGGGCCCCCTGGCATATTTCTTTTGCTCAGAAATTCTTATTAATTCCAAAAAGTTGTTTCGTGGAGTTTAAGGACTTTTGGAGCTGTGCAGAATAGGTTTCCAACGTTTGCTCCTTTTCCAGCCAGAATTCCAGCTGCCGGCATTCCCCCTCTTCATGGTAAACCTTGTAAAATAAGAGAGAATAGCCATAAGTATTGAGATATAATGTGTAATAACAGCCCATAATGCAATAAATATTGATGTAAAAGCATGATGCAAAATGGACGTATCAACTCCCCCAAGCTTAGACCTCGCTTGTCCTCAAGCGGAAGCCGAAATCGAAAAATATGTCCACATGTTTAGAGATAGAGGTGTCGATAAAAATAAAATACGGACATGAGGGCATCATGATCATTCTAATAACAGCAACATATATAGATTTTGTCATATGATTTCCTATGCTCAAGTAACAAGCAATTCACAATGTCAAGTATGGTTCAAAAACTTCATTGGGAACTAACAAACTATAATCTCAGTCATTGAAGCAATTGCAATTTATCGTAACATCAGAAAGAGTCAATAATAGAGCTTTTCAGCAAGCTCACATACTCAACTATCTCGTAGTCTCCTATAATTGCTAACACTCACGCAGTACTTGTGGTTATAGAGTTTCAGCCGGACACTGAGAAAGATAGGGGCTTATTGTGTTGCCTCCCAACGTATTCACCTTTAGGTGATGTCAACAATAATAGCCCATGCTAACTTACATCCAATTGGATATATATATCATGATCTTTCAAACACGAGGAGCTTGCCAAAGGATAAAATGAAAAAGGGAAAGGTGAGGATCACCTTGACTCAAGCATAAAGTAAAAACATAAAGTAAAAGATAGGCCCTTCGCAGAGGGAAGCAGAGGTTGTCATGCGCGTTTAGGGTTGATGCACAAAATCTTAATGCAAAAGAACGTCACTTTATATTGCCCCTTGTATGTGGACCTTTATTATGCAGTCCGTCGCTTTTATTACTTCCACAACAAGTTCGTACAAAGCTTATTTTCTCTGCACTAATAAGTCATACATATTTAGAGAGCAATTTTTATTGCTTGCACCGATGACAACTTACTTGAAGGATCTTACTCAATCCATAGGTAGGTATGGTGGACTCTCATGGCAAAACTGGGTTTAAGGATATTTGGAAGCACAAGTAGTATCTCTACTTGGTGCAAGGAATTTGGCTAGCATGAGGGGGAAAGGCAAGCTCAACATGTTTGGAAGGTCAATGACAATATACTTTAACTGAGATGTCGGAAAACATAAACCATTACGTTGTCTTCCTTGTCCAACGTCAACTCTTTTAGCATGTCATACTTAATGAGTGCTCCCAATTATAAAAGGTGTCCAAGATAATATATTTATATGTGAACCCCTCTTTCCTTATCACTTACTATTAATTGCAACGATGACCAAGCCTACGTTCATCAACTCTCAACAATTGTTACGCCTCATACTTTCTATGTGTGAAGTTATCACTATCCATAAGATCAATATGAAATCTTTTCTTCTTTCTACTTTCTCAAGATCATAGCAACGTAGAAAAGCCCTTGACTCAACACTAGTCTTTATTATAGATAGCTCACGGACTCGAATACAAAAGGAGATCACAATGAAAAACTCAAAACTACTTGATATCAAAACTTCAAAATACTAGATCGAGATACTACTAAAAGGATTGAACTAAATAAAGCTGTAAAGATAGGAGTGTGATGGTGACACGATACCGGGGCACCTCCCCCAAGCTTGGCAGTTGCCAAGGGGAGTGCCCATACCCATGTGATTATGCCCTCGGAGGTGGTGATGGTGGAGTTGTTACATTTTTCTTCTCTAGCTTGCGTCTGAGGCTAAAATTTTCCTCCCTCGAATCCTCATTCTCGAGCTCAAGTTTCATTATATTTTTGCATAGTGATGCCTTGTTGTCCTACAAAAAACGTGGTGGGATATATTGGACCTTAGGGAGGCTTGAATTCATAAACTCCACATGCATATCACCAGGTTGGGGTAGTGGATCATCCTCTTCATCGGAGCTTGTCTCCTCCTTCCCCTTTGGATCATAGTCTTTTTCTTCCTCCGTGGTCCAGCCATAATGTTCCACATCCCCATATACTTTTGGGTTTGTGATATAATCAGCCATGTAGCTCTCCCTCTCCGAATCTTGGGACGACATCTTGCTCTATTCTGCAACAGGAACAGCTCGAAACAAAAACAGAGGATATTTGCGTGATACGGTGATCAAAGCCTTCGGGAGTATATATAATGATTTTTTACCGACCAAAATATGTAACATACAAGAAAACGGAGTCCGGGAGGCACATGAGGTGCCCACGAGACAGGGGGCACGCCCTACAGGGGGGCGCGCCCTCCTCTCTCGTGGGGGCCTCGTGTCCCTTTCGGACTACTTCTTTCTTCCTAAAATTCTTAAGTATTCCAAAACTGACAAAAATTGCCATTGGAGTTTTTTTGGAGTCGGTTTACTTACCATACCACATACCTATACCTTTTCGGAGTCTGGAACGTTCTGGAAAGTGTCCCTTATGTATTCCTCAGGGGTTACGGTTTCAATATATTAGTTTCATCATTGATAGGATTACCTGAAATATAGTGTTTAATTCTTTGACCGTTTACCACCCTCGGATTTGTGCCTTCGAAGTTGTTGATTTTTATAGCACTAGAACGATAGATCTCCTCGATAACGTAGGGACCTTCCCATTTTGCGAGAAGTTTTCCTGCAAAAAATCTTAAACGAGAATTGAATAATAACACATAATCTCCTACGTTAAACTCACGCTTTTGTATCCTCTTATCATGCCAGCGTTTGACTTTTTCTTTGAAAATCTTGGCATTCTCATAGGCTTGGGTTCTCCATTCATCAAGTGAGCTAATATCAAACAACCTCTTCTCACCGGCAAGTTTGAAGTCATAATTGAGCTCTTTAATAGCCCAATATGCCTTATGTTCAAGTTCAAGAGGTAAATGACACGCTTTTCCATAAACCATCTTATAAGGAGACATACCCATAGGATTTTTGTATGCAGTTCTATAGGCCCATAATGCATCATCAAGTTTTTTGGACCAATTCTTTCTAGATCTATTCACAGTCTTTTGCAAAATTAATTTGAGCTCTCTATTGCTCAACTCTACTTGACCACTAGACTGCGGATGATAAGGAGATGCTATTCTATGATTGACATCATACTTAGCAAGCATCTTACGGAAAGCACCATGAATAAAATGTGAACCACCATCAGTCATAAGATATCTAGGGACTCCAAACCTCGGAAAAATAACTTCTTTAAGCATTTTAATAGAAGTGTTATGATCAGCACTACTAGTTGGAATAGCTTCTACCCACTTAGTAACGTAATCAACAGCAACTAAAATATGTGTATAACCATTAGAGGCAGGAAAAGGTCCCATATAATCAAAGCCCCAAACATCAAACGGTTCAATAACAAGAGAATAATTCATAGGCATTTCTTGACGTCTACTAATGTTACCTATTCTTTGACATTCATCACAAGATAAGACAAACTTACGAGCATCTTTGAAGAGAGTAGGCCAATAAAAACCAGATTGTAGTACCTTGTGTGCAGTTCTATCTCCAGCGTGGTGTCCTCCATAAGATTCAGAGTGACACTTACGTAGAATCTGTTCCTGTTCATGCTCAGGCACACAACGTCTAATAACACCATCTACTCCTTCTTTATAAAGGTGTGGATCATCCCAGAAGTAATGTCTTAAATCATAAAAGAACTTTTTCTTTTGCTGGTATGTGAAACTAGGCGGTATATATTTAGCAACAATGTAATTAGCATAATCAGCATACCAAGGAGCAGTACGAGAAGCATTGACGACCGCTAATTGTTCATCAGGAAAGCTATCATTAATAGGCAGTGGGTCATCAAGAACATTCTCTAACCTAGACAAGTTATCTGCAACGGGGTTCTCAGCTCCCTTTCTATCAATAATATGCAAGTCAAATTCTTGGAGCAAGAGAACCCATCTAATGAGTCTAGGCTTAGCATCTTTCTTTTCCATAAGATATTTAATAGCAGCATGATCAGTGTGAATAGTAACTTTGGAATCAACAATATAAGGTCTAAACTTATCACATGCAAACACAACTGCTAAGAACTCTTTTTCAGTAGTAGCATAATTTCTCTGGGCAGTATCAAGAGTCTTACTAGCATACTGGATAACATTCAATTTCTTATCGACTCTTTGCCCTAAAACAGCACCTACAGCATAATCACTAGCATCGCACATAATTTCAAAAGGTAAATTCCAATCAGGTGGCTGAACAATAGGTGCAGTGATCAAAGCTTTCTTAAGTACTTCAAATGCTTCTACACAATCATCATCAAAGACAAAAGGAATATCTTTTTGCAATAAATTAGTCAGAGGCCTAGAGATTTTAGAAAAGTCCTTAATGAACCTCCTATAAAAACCGGCGTGACCAAGGAAACTTCTTATACCTTTTATGTCCTTGGGACATGGCATCTTTTCAATAGCATCAACTTTGGCTTTATCAACTTCAATACCTCTCTCGGAGATCTTGTGCCCCAAGACAATGCCTTCATTAACCATAAAGTGACACTTTTCCCAATTCAGGACGAGACTAGTGTCTTCGCATCTCTGCAAAACTCGATCAAGGTTGCTCAAACAATCATCAAAAGAGGATCCATAGACTGAGAAGTCATCCATGAATACCTCACAAATCTTTTCACAAAAATCAGAGAATATAGCCATCATGCATCTTTGAAAGGTAGCAGGTGCATTACATAAACCAAAAGGCATACGTCTATAAGCAAAAGTACCAAAAGGGCAAGTAAAAGTAGTTTTAGATTGATCCTTCGCTGACACAGGTATCTGAGAGAAGCCAGAATAACCATCTAGAAAGCAAAAATGTGTGTGTTTGGATAGTCTTTCTAGCATTTTATCAATAAAAGGTAAAGGGTAATGATCTTTCTTAGTAGCTTTATTTAACTTACGGAAATCAATTACCATCCTATAACCTGTAATAATTCTTTGCGGGATCAATTCATCTTTATCATTAGGAACAACGGTAATACCTCCCTTTTTAGGGACACAATGGACAGGGCTTACCCATTCACTATCAGCAACGGGATAAATAATACCTGCCTCAAGGAGCTTTAGTATCTCCTTTCTTACCACTTCCTTCATCTTGGGATTTAATCGTCTTTGAGGATCTCTAACTGGTTTGGCATCTTCTCCAATGAAATTTTGTGTTGACATAATGTGGGACTAATGCCCTTAAGATCATCCAGAGTATATCCAATAGCAGCTCGGTGCTTCTTCAGAGTTTTCAATAATCTTTCTTCTTCTTTCTCTGAAAGGTTAGCACTAATAATAACAGGATATATTTCTTTTTCATCAAGATAAGCATACTTAAGATTATCAGGTAATGGTTTGAGTTCAAACACGGGATCACCCTTGGGTGGAGGGGGATCCCCAAGAATTTCAACGGGAAGGTTATGTTTCAGCATAGGTTCCTGTTTAAGGAACACTTCATCTATTTCTTCCCTTTCCTTCATAAACATATCGTTTTCATGGTCTAGCAAATATTGTTCTAACGGATCAGTTGGAGGAACAGCAATGGAAGCAAGACCAATAATCTCATCCTTACTAGGTGGTTCCCTTTCACGAGGTTGTCTACTAAACTTAGCGAAATTAAACTCATGAGACATACCATCTATGCCAACAGTGACAATATTCTTTTCACAATTAATCTTAGCACTAGCAGTATTCAAGAAGGGTCTACCAAAAATAATGGGACAAAAATCATCTTGTGGGGAACCAAGAACAAGAAAATCAGCAGGGTATTTAACCTTCCCACACAAAACTTCAACATCTCTAACAATCCCAATAGGTTTAATGGTATCCCTATTAGCAAGCTTAATAGTAACATCAATGTCTTCTAATTCAACGGGTGCAATGTCGTGCATAATTTGTTTATATAGATCATAAGGTATCGCACTAGCACTAGCACCCATATCACATAAGCCATGATAACAATGATCTCCTATTTTAACAGAAATAACAGGCATGCCTACGACAGGTCTACGTGTCTTAGTATCAGGTCTAGCAATATTAGCAGTCTCACCCAAGAAAGAAATAACATGCCCATCTAAGTCCTCATCCAAGAGATCTTTAACCATAGCAATACTAGGTTCAACATTAATTTGCTCAGGAGGTGTATAAGTCCTAGTATTACTCTTACGAACAACAGTCGAAGCTTTAGCATGATCCTTTATCCTAACAGGAAAAGGAGGTTTTTCAACATAAGCAGTAGGAACAATAGGATCACTATAGGTAATAGTCTTTTCTTCGACTGTAATAGGTGCAACTACTTTCACTTCAACAGGAGGATTATATTTAAACCACTTCTCTTTAGGGAGATCAACGTGAGTAGCAAAAGATTCACAGAAAGTAGCTACTATCTCAGAGTCAAGTCCATACTTAGAGCTAAATCCACGAAAAGCATCGGTATCCATAAAAGATTTAACACAATCGAACTTAGGTGTCATACCTGACTCCTTACCATCGTCGGAACCCCAATCTTCAGAGTTGCGTTTAATTCTTTCCAATAAGTCCCATTTGAAATCAATAGTCTTCAGCATATAAGAACCAGCACAGGAAGTATCGAGCAGGTTGCGATTATCAAGAGAAAGCCGAGCATAAAAATTCTGAATAATCATTTCCCGGGAGAGCTCATGATTGGGGCATGAATATAACATTGACTTAAGCCTCCCCCAAGCTTGAGCGATGCTTTCTCCTTCGCGAGGCTAGAAATTATATATGTAATTACGATCACGATGAACAAGATGCATAGGATAGAACTTCTGGTGAAATTCCAACTTCAATCGCTTATAATTCCAAGATCTCGTATCATCACATAGCCTATACCATGTCAATGCATCTCCCTTCAAAGATAAAGGGAAGACCTTCCTTTTGACAACATCATCGGGAATACCTGCAAGCTTAAATAATCCAAACTCATCCACAAAGATAAGGTGTAAATCGGGATGCAATGTTCCGTCTCCTGCAAATGGATTAGCTAGCAGTTTTTCTATCATACCCGAAGGAATCTCAAAGTGAATATTTTCATAAAGTTCAGTAGGTTGAGGAGCAACTCTTTGCTCTTCTGGTTGGGGTGAAGATACCCCAAACAAGCCCCTCAAAGGATTAGTTTCCATAGTGACAAGTAACAGAAAATTTCAGCACACTATATAAATGTTTCCTTACCAAGTTCCACTCACCAAAAGCGCTACACTCCCCGGCAACGGCGCCAGAAAAGAGTCTTGATGACCCACAAGTGTAGGGGATCAATCGTAGTCCTTTCGATAAGTAAGAGTGTCGAACCCAACGAGGAGCAGAAGGAAATGATAAGCGGTTTTCAGTAAGGTTTTCTCTGCAAGCACTGAAATTGTAGGTGATAGATAGTTTTGTGATAAGATAAATAGTAACGAGTAACAAGTAAATAAAGTAAATAAAGTGCAGCAAGGTGGCCCAATCCTTTATGTAGCAAAGGATAAGCCTGGACAATTTCTAATAATGATAAAGGAGCTCCCGAGGACACATTGGGAATTATCGTCAAGCTAGTTTTCATCACGTTCATATGACTCGCGTTCGGTACTTTGATAATTTGATATGTGGGTGGACCGGTACTTGGGTACTGCCCTAACTTGGACAAGCATCCCACTTATGATTAACCCCTATTGCAAGCATCCGCAACTACAAAAGAAGTATTAAGGTAAACCTAACCACAACATTAAACATATGGATCCATATCAGCCCCTAACGAAGCAACGCATAAACTAGGGTTTAAGCTTCTGTCACTCTAGCAACCCATCATCTACTTATTACTTCCCCATGCCTTCCTCTAGGCCCAAATAATGGTGAAGTGTCATGTAGTCGACGTTCACATAACACCACTAGAGGAAAAGACAACATACATCTCATCAAAATATCGAACGAATACCAAATTCACATGACTACTAATAGCAAGACTTCACCCATGTCCTCAGGAACAAACGTAACTACTCACAAAGCATATTCATGTTCATAATCAGAGGAGTAATAATATGCATAAAGGATCTGAACATATGATCTTCCACCAAGTAAACCAATTAGCATCAACTACAAGGAGTAATCAAGACTACTAGCAACCCACAAGTACCAATTTGTGGTTTTGATACAAGATTGGATACAAGAGATGAACTAGGGTTTTGAGAGGAGATGGTGCTGGTGAAGATGTTGATGGAGATTGACCCCCTCCCGATGAGAGGATCGTTGGTGATGACGTTGGTGATGATTTCCCCCTCCCGGAGGGAAGTGTCCCCGGCAGAATAGCTACGCCAGAGCCCTACATTGATTCCGCCAAGGTTCCGCCTCGTGGTGGCGGAGTTTCGTCCCGTAAGCTTGCCGACGATTTTTTCGACGGTAAAAGTGATGATATAGCAGAAGATGGACGCCGGAGGCCCGCCAGGGGGCCCAGGAGATAGGGGCGCGCCCTATAGGGGGGGCCTTGTCTCCTGGACAGGGTGTTGGCCCCCTGGCGTATTTCTTTTGCTCAGAAATTCTTATTAATTCCAAAAAGTTGTTTCGTGGAGTTTCAAGACTTTTGGAGCTATGCAGAATAGGTTTCCAACGTTTGCTCCTTTTCCGGCTAGAATTCCAGCTGCCGGCATTCCCCCTCTTCATGGTAAACCTTGTAAAATAAGAGAGAATAGCCATAAGTATTGAGATATAATGTGTAATAACAGCCCATAATGCAATAAATATTGATATAAAAGCATGATGCAAAATGGACGTATCATTAGGTTATAAAGGTTATAACTTGGGAGCAATAGTTGCACGTAGGTTGCAGAATAATAGTAGAAAGGGAAATTTATTTGGAGGAATTTATGCAACTCGTGTGGCTAATTATCTTGGTATAGCCCCACAAGAGGGAGATATGATAATACCTCCTGTTTATTTGGATTCTGAAGCTATGGTCAATCATCAATTTCTTGGGAGGAACGAACAATTCCTCCAATATCAACTAATCTATGACAGACGCAACGTCGTCGATGTTACTCTTCCTGCTCCCTACCTTTTTGATTATCAGGCAAAAGGAAGATATGTTGTCACTAGGGAGGAAGCAGCTGAACACGAGAGGAGAGCGGAGGCAGCTCGCCAACAAGCTGCAGCTCAGGAGGCGGTTGCCGCTGCATCTCAGTACGACCCTCGTTTCACTTACGGATATCAGCCAGACGGTCCTTGGTACTAGAACAACTTAGGCCAAAAGCCTAATCTTGGGGGAGTACGTATTCTCACCGACTTTACATTCATGTTCACACACTAGTCGTCGATGCTCATACTCTTTCATTGTACTATCCATGCTAGTTTAATTTTCTTTTTCTAGTTTTCATCTTGTGTGTTTGATAAACCTTAAGAAAAACCAAAAAAAATAGTTATTTTAATTTCCATGCTTGTAGTAGAATTAAAATGAAAACCCAAAAAGATTTCTAGTTCTTCTTCTTACTTGCTGGGAGCTTTCCCATGTAAATAGTTTTATTTTCTTTTCTTTCCTTTGGGAGTCGAGAAGACCATATTGAAAATGCTTAGTGGCTCTCATATGCATGATTGTTTATTTAACTTAGAGCCCATATTACTTGTCTTCTCTCTTGAGTTGAATGCTTGCAGATTCCAGCTTAGTCCAATGCACGTGCACTATTATTATTATACACATCGTTCGGTCGTGCAAGTGAAAGGCAATAATGACGATATATGATGGACTTATTGGGATGAGAAAAGCTGGTATGAACTCGACCTCTCTTGTTTTTGTAAATATGATGAGTTCATCGTTTGATTCAGCTTATTATGAAGTAAACATATTTGCAATGACATTTAGAGATTATAGTTGCTTGTGCTATGCTTGATTAGCTATGAGTTATAATGGTTTACCTTGTGTGCCAACATGCTATTAGAATGATTATGATGTGGTATGATGGGATGGTATCCTCCTTTGAATGTATTGAGTGACTCGATTTGGCACATGTTCACGCATGTAGTTGAATCAAATCAACATAGCCTTCACGATATTTATGTTCATGGTGGATTATATCCTACTCATGCTTGTACTCGATGTGAATTAATTTCAATGCATGTTTACGACTGTTGTCGCTCTCTTAGTTTGTCGCTTCCCAGTCTTTTGCTAGCCTTCACCTGTACTAAGCGAGAATACTGCTTGTGCATCCAAACTCCTTAAACCCCAAAGTTGTTCCATATGAGTCCACTATACCTTCCTATATGCGGTATTTACCTGCCGTTCCAAGTAAATTTGTATGTGCCAAACTCCAAACCTTCAAATGAAATTCTGTTTTGTATGCTCGAGCAGCTCATGTTACAACTAGGGCTGCCTATATCTTCCATGCTAGGTGGGTTATTCTCAAGAGGAGTGGACTCCGCTCCTCATTCACGAGAAAGGGCCGGTAACTGGGATGCCCAGTCCCATGATCCGAAAAGATCAAAGCAAATCAAAATAATTAAACAAAACTCCCCCAGGGCTGTTGTTAGTTGGAGGCACTCGTTGTTTCGAGCAAGCCATGGATTGATGCTTGTTGGTGGTTGGGGGAGTATAAACATTTACCATTGTGTTTGGGAACTACCTATAATGCATGTAGTATGGAAGATACAACCATCTCATAGTTGTTGCATTGACAGCAAAATTTTGCCGCTCAAAATGTTATTCAATCTCTATTTCAAAATCGAGCTCTGACACCTCTACAAATCCCTGCTTCCCTCTGCGAAGGGCCTATCTATTTACTTTTATGTTGAGTCATCACCCTTCTTATTAAAAGCACCCGCTGGAGAGCACACTGTCATTTGCATTCATTACTATTGGTTTATATTGGGAATGACTTGATTGGATCTCTTTTACCATGAATTACAATGTTTAGTCAGTCCTTGATCTTTAAAGGTGATCTGCATTTATGTTTTGCGGTCTCAGAAAGGGCTAGCGAGATACCATTTTGTTATATCATGTTATGATTGTTTTGAGAAAGTGTTGTCATCCGAGTTTCATTATTATGGCTCGCTAGCTGCTAATGCTATTGATATGAGTAATTAGTTCATAATATTTGCTGAAACTTGAATGCTGGCTTTTCATGTTTACAACAACAAGAGCAAACAGAGTTTGTAAAAGTTTTTCTTTATCACTTTTAGTTTATCAACTGAATTTCTTGAGGACAAGCAAAGGTTTAAGCTTGGGGGAGTTGATACGTCTCCAACGTATCTACTTTTCCAAACACTTTTGCCCTTGTTTTGGACTCTAACTTGCATGATTTGAATGAAACTAACCCGGACTGACACTGTTTTCAGCAGAACTGCCATGATGTTGTTTTATGTGTAGAAAAGAAAAGTTCTCGGAATGTCCTGAAAATCCACGGAGGCACTTTTTGGAATTTATAAGAATTATTGGGCGAAAGAAATACACCAGGGGTCCCACACCCTGTCCACGAGACAGGGGGCGCGCCCCCTCCTCCTGGGCGCCCCCCTATCTCGTGGGCCCCCTGGACCTCCACCGACCTCAACTCCAACTCCATATATTCACGTTCGGGGAGAAAAAAATCAGAGAGAAAGTTTCATCGCGTTTTACGACACGGAGCCGCCGCCAAGCCCTAATGTCTCTCGGGAGGGCTAATCTGGAGTCCGTTCGGGGCTCCGGAGAGGGGGATTCATTGCCATTGTCATCATCAACCATCCTCCATCACCAATTTCATGATGCTCACCGTTGTGCGTGAGCAATTCCATCGTAGGCTTGTTGGACGGTGATGGGTTGGATGAGATTTACCATGTAATCAAGTTAGTTTTGTTAGGCTTTGATCCCTAGTATCCACTATGTTCTGAGATTGATGTTGCTATGACTTTGCTATGCTTAATGCTTGTCAATAGGGCCCGAGTGCCATGATTTCAGATCTGAACCTATTATGTTTTCATGAATATATGTGTGTTCTTGATCCTATCTTGCAAGTCTATAGTCACCTATTATGTGTTATGATCCGACAACCCTGAAGTGACAATAATCGGGATACTTCTCGGTGATGACCGTAGTTTGAGGAGTTCATGTATTCACTATGTGCTAATGCTTTGTTCCGGTTCTCTATTAAAAGGAGGCCTTAATATCCCTTAGTTTCCGTTAGGACCCCGCTGCCACGGGAAGGTAGGACAAAAGATGTCATGCAAGTTCTTTTCCATAAGCACGTATGACTATTTACGGAATACATGCCTACACTACATTGATGAACTGGAGCTAGTTCTGTGTGACCCTATGTTATAGCTATTACATGAGGAATCGCATCCGGCATAATTATCCATCACTGATCCATTGCCTGCGAGCTTTTCACATATTGTTCCTCGCTTATTTACTTTTCCGTTGCTACTGTTACAATTACTACACAAACTCAAACACTATTATCTTTACTTTTGCCACCGTTACTTTTATTATCATACTACTTTGCTACTAAATACTTTGCTGCAGATACTAAGTTATCCAGGTGTGGTTGAATTGACAACTCAACTGCTAATACTCAAGAATATTCTTTGGCTCCCCTTGTGTCAAATCAATAAATTTGGGTTGAATACTTTACCCTCGAAAGCTGTTGCGATCCCCTACACTTGTGGGTTATCATTGCCATCCTATGATGTCTGAGTAGATTTTCGTTGTCCTACCAGTGATTGACGAATTGCTATGATTGGTTTAATTTGCTTGTGGTTATGTTGCTGTCCTATTGTGCCCTCCGTGTCGCGCAAGCGTGAGGGATTCCCGCTGTAGGGTGTTGCAATAAGTTCATGATTCGCTTATAGTGGGTTGCTTGAGTGACAGAAGCATAAACCCGAGTAAGGGGGTTGTGGCGTATGCGATAAAGGGGACTTGATGCTTTAATGCTATGGTTGGGTTTTACCTTAATGATATTTAGTAGTTGCGGATGCTTGCTAGAGTTCCAATCATAAGTGCATATTATCCAAGAAGCGAAAGTATGTGAGCTTATGCCTCTCCCACATAAAACTTGCTATCGGTCTAGTAAAGTAGTCAATTGCTTAGGGGCAATTTCACAACTCCTACCACCACTTTTCCACACTCTCTATATTTACTTTATTGCTTCTTTATCTAAACAGCCCCTAGTTATATTTGCGTTCTCTTTATTATCTTGCAAACCTATCCAACAACACCTACAAAGTCCTTCTAGTTTCATACTTGTTTTAGGTAAAGCAAACGTTAAGCGTGCGTAGAGTCATATCGGTGGTCGATAGAACTTGAGGGAATATTTGTTCTACCTTTAGCTCCTTGTTGGGTTTGACACTCTTACTTATCAAAAGAGGCTACAATTGATCCCCTATACTTGTGGGTTATCAGAAGGCTATATTTGGACATCGGAATGGTTCCGGAGAAGTTTGGGTATTTTCCGGAGTACCAGGAGGTTACCGGAACCCCCTGGGGAGTTGATGGGTCTTAGTGGGCCTTAGTTGGAAGGGGTGGCAGCAGCCAGGAGGTGGCGCCCCTCCCCCAAGCCCAGTTCGAATTGGACAAGGGGTTGGGGGTGCAGCCCCCCTCTCCCTTGCTTTCCCCTTCTCCTTGAGGTGGAATCATACTAGGACTTGGAGTCCTAGTAGGACTCCCCTCTCCTAGCGTGCCTAGCAAGGGCCGGCCGGCCTTCCCCTCCCTCCTTTATATATGAGGGCAGGGGGCACCCTAGAACACACCAAGTTTTGCCTTAGCCATGTGTTGTGCCTCCCTCCATAGTTACACACCTCGATCATATCGCCGTATTGCTTAGGCAAAGCCCTGCACCGATAACATCATCCTCACCATTGCCACACCGTCGTGCTGATGGAACTCACCCTCGTCCTCAACTGGATCAAGAGCACAAGGAATATCATCGAGCTGAACATGTATTGAACGCGGAGGTGCTGTATGTTCGGTACTTAGATTGGTTGGATCGCGAAGACGTTCGACTACATCAACCGCATTACTAAACGCTTCCGCTTTTGGTATACGAGGGTACGTGGACACACTCTCCCCTCTCGTGGCTATGCATCTCCTAGATAAATCTTGCGTGTTCGTACGAAAATTTTGAAATTACTACGTTCCCCAACAAAGGACACCGTCAACTCACGTCTAAGTGTCTAGGCTACAAATTGTTGAATCAAATAGCACATGATCCAACCGCGAAGGTCAAGTTTCTCATGACTTCGATTGAGGAAATATTCAGATACCCGGTCAAGTATGTGAAGGCGTGGATGGCCAAGTAAAACACTATTAGGATGTTGCATGGTGATTATGAGGCCACTATAACAATTTGCCGAAGATGTTGGCAGCCATTGCTCATCGTGCCTTCTGGAGCTTTGAACAATGCATTGAGGCATTCACGTATTGTTGGCTGGTCTTGTCTATAGATAGCACATTATTGACCAGCAAATACAAGGGCACATTGATGGGGGCAATGGCCCACTCGTCAAATGATAATGTGTTGCCGGTGGCATTTTCCTTGGTGCCTTCGGAGCACGATGACAATTGGGAGTGGTTCATGGGGCATGTGAGGAAAAAGGTGATTGGGAAAGAGGGAGGTATGCATCATATCGGATCACCATGATGGGATTCTCAAAGCAATAGATGTTGACATTCCAGGTCTGCCAAAGCTTCAACACCGTTGGTGCATGAGACACTTTGTGGCAAACTTTTAACGGGCATGCAAGAGCAAGGAGTTTTGCAAAGACCTTACCCATGTTTGCATTGCATTCAACACCAACACATTCAAAAGCTGATTTGATAAACTCCTCAAGGCGTTCCTTGCCAGTCACCACAACACTAAAGTACACTTTCATCAAACTCAATGAGTACTTCCTAAAGCATTCCGAAATCACGGACAAGTGGATTGGCGAAAAGATGGACTATCCATTCAAGGTTCAGGATTGGTTGTTGCATAAATCGTGCAAGTCTTCCCACCAACAAGTGATCAGATACAATGAAAAAGAAATGATCTATCAAATCGATGTGACAGCCTGGATTTTGCCTTCTCTCTCTTTCCGGACTTGCCTTTTCTCTCTTTCCGGACATGATTTTTATCGTGGTTTTTGCCCTGATTTGAATTGGAGTTTGAATCATTTCAAATGGACTTGGCACTTCGGCATATCCTTGGCTTTCACCCAAGTGACCTATCTTCTTTATTCCTCTGATCAATCCTCAAAATAATCAAATGAATATTTCTCATAAAAAAATATTCATTTCTCTCTCTGAAACTCACTTCAGAATCTTGTGCTCCAAAGCAACCTCAATTTTTCTTGCTCAGAAAAATCTGAGATAAATCCTAAATATTCTTCACAACTTCCCATGCAAAAAAATTGCATCACTTTTTGCAATATTTTTGCTACAGAAAATATTTTCACTTCTGGACCAGAAATGCACTTTGTACAACAAGTACATTTTTCCTTGACCTTTTAGCCTTGATCTTTCTTGAGCTTAAACACCCTCCTAAGAAACCCTAAACCCCAGGAGATCAGCCCTAATGGCTTTCTAGAAGGTGGCCAAACTTGGCGATCAAGTTTCTGGACAGAAACTTGTCAGCTTAGTGAAGGCAAATCTGGTCGGCCTAGGCATGAGCCATCAACTCCCCTAGACTAAACATTGCATGGTCGAGCGCGTATATAAGGTTTGGCCGCTCTTGGGCGTCATTTTGACCATTCCAGCTTGGTGACCGCGCGTGAACACGGCGCCTAGCATGCGTCTCGGCGCGCTCTGGCTGGCGCCTTGCGCTTTGTTTCGTGTGTGCTTGTTCCAGCGCTCGCCGCCGGCTGCCACACCGCGCCACAAGCTTTGACCCATCACCCTTGACTGCTCCTTGGCACTCAGCGACGCCGGAGATGCCGCAGCAAGCACGGGCGCATCACGGCCAAAAGGCCACAGTGCGCGCGTGCACTTGTCCGCTTCTCCAACCACCTCCTGTGCTCGTCCGCGAGCATGGGCAAGCTTTTGTGTTGACACTTAGCGTTTTCCCCCTCCCGTTGGAGCTTCTCGTCGCCATTCGCCGTGTGTCCAGAGAGCTCTGGTGGCGACACGTCCCCCCCCCCCCTTTGCTCCGGCTATATATAGCGCTGCCCTCCTCGATTTCTAGGCACACACCACTCCACACAACCTCCATGAACACATAGACGAGCAGAAGCCCGGTTGGGTAGGCCTCTAGCCGCCGCCCCGACCAGAGGACTCCGGCAATCCACATAGTCCAGCTGCCGCGCTTCGGTGCCTCTCGATTTCAAGTAGCTGCTTGGGCGGGGCATTGGGGGTTTGCTGGTGCTGCCTGGACCCCGCTGAGCCCTCCAAGCCGCCTGTAGCCGTCGTCTTCAACCTCTCCGGCAAAACCCGTTCGCCACCGTAGCTTGCGAGCTCAACCGCGAGCAGCTCCGTCCACCTCTCGCCAAGCCACGGGCCCCAAACCCCCTCGTCACCGGCGTGAGCTCCAGCGAAGCCCCGCCTCCCTCTGATCTCGCCCTCTCTCTCTCTCTCTCTCTCTCTCTGTCTCTCTCTCTCTCCTGGCGCGCGGGACCCACCTGTCGGTCTCACCACTCGCGCCCGAAGCGGTACGAGTGGAGGCATATTTCTGTTATACGCTTTCAACGTCACCCCCCAGGAATCCTGTTTAATTCAAATTTTATTCAGAAATTTGACTGAACTTTGACCAGCTACCATTTCTAAACCATAAGTCCAAATGATTTGATTCTTTTTGCATTGTCTTTGTTACAGAAATCTCTAGCAGCACACCAGAAGTTGGATTTTTCCTTGGTGTCTAGAATTTCTGGCGATTTTTAGAATGTGTTTTGATAATTCTTTTTGTGCTTTAAATTCTTTTTCAGAAGGAGAAGCTTGTCTTGAAGCAAACCAAGAGGGGTGTGATCCTCCTTTACACTAAGGCAAGCCACGCTAGCATTTGGATGGTGTTATTTCAATATCTATGATTTTCTACTTGAATATGAGTTATTATTTGCATTTAAAATTTGATAAATAACTTTGGTTAATTTCTAGTTACTTTACCATGCTTGATATGCTTGTTTTAGATACTGGTTGAATGCATGAACTAGTTTTGCTAAGTAGAGTAATATTTTGAAGTATTTATATTGCTATGGAAATTAATGGTAGTTATTTTACTAGTGATAGTTTTATTTAAATAAAGAACTAATAGAAAAATATTGCTTGATTGTGAAAATGAGCTATAACCAGAGAAGTTTTGATTCCAAGTATTGCAAGATGCGTATATTGTTAAGTTTGATCCATGAATATGAGTTGTTTGCTTTGCATGACGAGTAGTTGCGTGATTCTTGTTGGGGTATATCATGTTGATGACAAAAAGTTTTATCAAAGTTAAACTTGATTAAGTTCAACTTGAATATGATGTTGATCACATCATGGTGCCACTGAATTGGGTTTTAATTCAGTGCAACCACATTTACCTTATGGGAAGGTCTTGATTAGGTCCTTTGTTGTGGCTTTCACCGGTGCCTCCCGCGAGGGAAGATTATGGGCATGCATACCCTGGCTCGATAGGCAGACATAACTTGTGTGCTCATTTTTGTTTTTATGGTACCTTGTCCCCGTTTGGGACCGTTTTGCCACGACGGTGGCCGTTGGTGTATTTGGTAGACACTAGGCCACCCAAGGCCTAGCCCTGAGGGGGAGTTGGTCGGAGTGGCCGAGAAGAGTGCATGACAAAGGAAGGGTTTCGTCGGAATGCTTTGGTCAACCAGAACGGGAATGCCAGGCCAGGTATTCCGTAGTGTGGGTAAAGTGCGCTAACTCTGCAGAGTGTAATTAATCTATCGATAGCCGCATCCTCGGTTATGGGCATAACTCGGAAGTAAGTCACACCATGGATCAACTTTTCTAATAATCTTGCAAACTAAGTGAGTCTTGTGATGCATTGGTTCGTGACGAAAGCATGAACACTGGAGGTGTTCATGAGTGATTGGTTTCAGTTGTGACCCAGGTATGGTCACCGTTTGGTTATGAGATAACCGTCTGGTAAGCGAGTCCGTGGGATTCATTGTATGATACGTCTGTTTTCCTTCGGTAGTAGTTTTGCATTGAATTAATCTGATTAAATATCATGATATTGTTTGTCATCGTGCTTATGTTTGTTGTGAGCTTGCAAGTACATTCAATGTACTAACCTGGCGTGTTATGCAGATTTCAGGCAAGTCAGTTCGCATCGGAGCGCATCTCGTGTCTAGGCTGTATTCACGTTGGTGACCCTATGGTATGGAGTTCCACTACGCTGTTCTTCCGCTGCCTCGTAGCTCGTGTGATCGAGGCCCCATCATGTTCATTAAATAATGTACATACTGTCCAGCAGCACCGTGTGTGCCGCTTGGCCTCGAATCTCAATGTAATATCAGACCTATGTAATCCGCTAGCATCAATAAAGTGGTTGTTTATGCACCATGTTGTTGTGTATTGCCAGAAGACTTGATCTCTGGGCTGGCAATGCAAGGTAAACTGGTTGCTCTGAGATGGGGTGCCACAACGCTTGGTATCAGAGCTGTGCTGATTGTAGGACACGCTAGACCGTTAGTGCGTTAGTGAAACGGTAGATAGCTTCATTTGGGGGCTGATTGTTGCATTGCATGCATGTTTATTTGTTATTACTAACCGAATGGTTTGTGAGTGTAGATGGCACCAGTACCGATCTCGTACCATCCTGAGCCAGGTCCGTACACATCGCCGCATCTACTTCAGAACGTGTGGCGACGACTCTATCCAGAGGGTGCTGATCCAGAGTATCCGGTGTATCGCGGGCATCTGGCCGGTGCATTGTATGAGTATTATGCCGAGGTCACTCTACACCATAGTTCACCTTCCGGCGCTTACACTCGTTCGACTAAGGGTGGTCTTTCTTCTACGGCATCCCAGGCGATTCAGTTTGCTGCCCTCGAGGCTCTTGTAGACTTGCGCTACAACGAGGTCCGCATGCATACCCACCTTGGTCTCTTCTACTACCCATCTCTGCATGAGAATGGGCATATCCATTTTCCTTTGATTAATCTGGCGTGCGACTGTCCCACTAGCCATCTTTCTCGCTACATCACAGCTAGTTATCTCCTGAACTACGAGTTAGCTCGGGAGCTTTCACGTGCTCTCACCACTCTCGCAGCTGCTCGGGTGAGGAACCCTCTTCCCGCTGTCATCTATACTCCTGCTCCGGTTCCTTCCACCCCCGTTCCACCGATGACCTTGCAGGGTACCGTTAACCCTCTGACGGTGAACCCTCGTAGCGATCCTGCTGCATGGTCTTCCCTTGTCACTACTCCTGCTGCTCCTATGCTTAGATCCCATACCCCGCCTGCCCCTGAGGGAGAGCCCTCAAGGCAGCGTCCTCGCGTTCCTCTTGACCCGAAGGTCTCTGTTATCAGTTCGGGATCAGGGTCCGGCTCAGTGGACGAGCCTGCAGCAGCACCGACCGAGCAGTAGACCGTTAGAGTATCGCTATAGTCATGAGCATGATATATGGCTGTAACCGTACTTGTCATGATGCGTAGTTTCATGTACGAGGGTAGTAGACCCGCTGTGATGTTACTTTCATGTTGGGACTATGTATAATTATGTTGGAACTTTTTATTCGCCTTGGTTTCCATTCGATGTTTTCTTCCGGGATTTGTCATTGGCTTTTTCCCCCATTTTGGAATTTTCTCATCATGGTTGCTATGTATTAGGAAAACGAAAAATAGGATGACGTGTGGAGGCAGCAGCAGCCAAGCTTGTGAGGATGTCCCTGTCCGT